>NC_054835.1:82385784-82685784 GCF_018345385.1 Vulpes lagopus | reverse complement strand
CTTTCTTCTTCTTTCTTCCTTTGACAGAGCACATGCCAGTGGGGAGGGGGCAGAGGGAGAGGGAGAGAGACTTTCAAGCAGGTTCCACACCCACCTTGGGTTAGCTAGATCTCACATCCCTGAGATCATGACCTGAGCGAAAATCAAGAGTCAGTCACTTAACTGACTGAGCCACCCAGGTGCCCCCCCACCCCCAAGATCTATGTTTAAATGGCCATATACACTAGCAGACTTGTAGACCTGGGAATCAGGAACTTGTGTTCGCCTTCTGGATTTATGAGCAAAGACAGAAAGCTTTCCTAGCCTCCTTTAGGCCAGATGAAGTAGTCCCACTTAGAGCAAAGATAATATCCATTACTACACTGTGTGCTCAGGTCTATCTTCCCCCACTAGACTGTAAGCCCCTCGCAGACAGAGAAGTCTCCTCACACAGCAAATGCCAGACAAATATTTGTTGGACAGAATAAATGAAAAGTATTAAAGCCTACTTGTGTTGCCCCAACTAATCTCGAAATTGTCTACCTCAGGGGAGCTCCCATGCCGACATTCTTTTCCCTTTTAGACCCAAACTAATTCAAAGTCTGATCATTCTAGCTTTTAAGTGACATCTTTCTGAGGGAAACTATTGCTTGTTTGAGCTACCCAGTTTGTTGCTGCCTCATTGATCTTATTCTTAACTCTAGATCTGCCCCCAGAATCCTGCATTTTGTGGGAGCCACTCCACACAAAATGAGTGGGAGCAGGATGGCCCAAGCTGCCCTTCATCCGAAGTGTGAAGTAATTGAAATGTGAGTTTGCCTCCCTCCCACCTTATGTCTCAGAAGCCTAGATCAGGGAGACATTGTGTATATTTCCTTGGCACTAGGCCATTCGGGTAAGTCTGGGAATCACAGTTTACATCTACCCTTGTATTTTCTTATATCCCCTATTGGGGGTGCTGTGAGACTAAGGGTTAACACGGCCACTTCTGTGACAGTTCCGGCTAGGGTTAGGTTAGGGTTAGGGTTAGGGCTTGAGTTAGGGTTAGGTTATGGTTACAGTTAGGGATAGGGTTAGGGTTAAGATTTGGGTTAGGGTTAGGGTTAAGGTTTTTGGCTTAGGGTTAGGGTTTGGTTTAGAGGTAGGGAGCAATGAACTCCAGCTAATAAGAAGAGACAATGTGAACACCCGTGTACCCAGTCCTGAGGTCTACACACTTACCAGAAAGGGAAAATGAGGGAAATATAACAGACATCTAATTGGGAAGTAGAAGACTGTTGGTTGCTGACCTTTGAAGCATTCAGTCTGAGAAAGCAGCAGGCATCATCCTCCGTCAGGTCTCGGCCTCTGCCACAGCTGAGAAGTCTTGTCTGACTCTGTTCCTGATACAGCTTACTTTCTCCTTGTGATTCTCTCCTGTCTCTGCTGGCTGCCGAGACCCCACCTGTACTAATCTTTCTTGGCCAGAATCCTGCTTCCAGTTTTGGAATGAATCTCAGTTTCCTCTCCTCGACCACTTTGATAATTGTTCAATTAATGCAATCATTCTGGGTTTCTATAATCCTCATTTTTAAAATGAGGGATAATACTATTTTATGGTGGTGTTATGAGGATTAAGGAGTTGTAATTGGAAAATACTCAGAGGAGTGCCTGGCACATAGTAAATACTATATAATCTGTGTTCTTATTATTCTTCACCATTTATAACTGCCTATTTATTTATTCATTTATTTATATATTTAGGAACACTTAATATATGAACCAGGCTCCATGCTGGAAGCCTGATGTGGGACTTGATCCTGGGACTCCAGGATCACACCCTGAGCCAAAGGCAGACAGACGCTCAACCGCTGAGCCACCCAGGCGTCCCCCTCTTATCATATTCTTAAGTGTACCACACAGCCTCATTATCTACAGGCACCATGTTGTACATTGGTCTCTAGAACGAATTCATTTTGTATAATTGAAATTTTACACTTGCTGATTAGCAACCCTCCATTCCTCCTTCTCCCAGCCTCTGGCAACTTCCATCCTATTCTTTGCTTCTATGGTTTGACTATTTTTGGATACCTCATATAAGTGGAATTATGCAATATTTGTCCCTCTGTGACTGGCTAATTTCACTTAGCATAATGTTCTCAAAGTTCTTCCATGTTGTCTCATATTGCAGAATTTCCTTCTTTTTTAAGGCTGATAATATTCCATTGTATATATACCACATTTTCTTTATCATTCATCTGTTGATGGGCATTTAGGCTTTCCATATCTTGGCTATGGAGAATAGTGCTTCAGTGAACATGAGAGCACTTATGTCTCTTAAGATCTCGATTTCAATTCTTTGGATAAATACCCACAAGTGGGATTGCTGGATCATCTAGTAGGTTTTTTTTTTTTAGTATTTTGAGGAAACTCTATACTGCTTTTCATAGATGTACCATTGTGCATTCCCACCAACAGTGTACAATAGTGGCCAACTAATATGTGTGAGGTTTTAACTCATTGTGGTTTTGATTTGCATTTTTCTGATAATTAGTGATTCTGAACATCTTTTCATATAACTGTTGCCATTTGTATGTCTTCTTTGAATAAATATCTATTCATCTTTGGTCCATTTGTTAAATTTAGTTATCAGATTTTTTACTATTGAGTTATTGAAATTCCTTATATGTTTTAGAAATAAACCCCTTGTGGGAAATATCAGAAAGGGAGACAGAACATAAAGACTCCTAACTCTCGGAAACGAACTAGGGGTGGTGGAAGGGGAGGAGGGCGGGGGGTGGGGGGGAATGGGTGATGGGCACTGAGGGGGGCACTTGACGGGATGAGCACTGGGGTGTTATTCTGTATGTTGGTAAATTGAACACCAATAAAAAATAAATTTATTTAAGAAATAGAAACAAACCCCTTATTAGAGATATCGAAAAAATATTTTCCCATTCTGTAGGTTGCCTTTTTGCCGTGTCAATTACCTTGATTCACAAAAGCTTTATAATTTGTTGTATCCACTTGTCTAGGCTTGCTTTTTGGTTGCCTATGTTTTTGGTGTCAGTCATATCCATGAAATTATTGTCAAAGCCTGTGTCATAAAGATTTTCCTGTATGTTTCTTCTAGGAGTTTTACAGGTTCAGGTCTTAAGTTTAAATCTTTAATCCTTTCAGTCAATTTCCATGTGTTTTTATGTGGAAGACAAGGGTCCATTTTTGTCTTTTGCCTGTGGATATCCAGTTTTCCCAGCACCATTTGTGGAAGACACTATCGTTTCCCCATTGTGTATTCTTGGTTCCCTTGTTGAAGATGAATGTGTGAATTTACTTCTAGTCTCTATTCTGTTCCATGGTCTAGGTGCCCATCTTTAGGCTGGACACAAATTTCTCAATTATTATAGCTTTATAATATATTTTTGAATAGGAGATGTGATGTCTTCAGATTTGTCCTTTTTCAAGATTGTATTGACTAGTCAGGCCTTTTGTGGTTCCATATGAATTTCATTTTTTTTAAGATTTTATTTATTTACTTGAAAGAGAGAGCAGAGACAGAAAGCACATAAGTGGTGGGGAGGGACAGAGGGAGAAGCAGACTCCCCGCTGAGCAGGGAGCCCCACAGCAGGGATCCTGAGATCATCACCTGAGCAAAGACAGAGGCCTAACTGACTGAGCCACCCACGTGCCTCTATATGAATTTTAGAAAAGTTGTTTTCTATTTCTGTACAAAATGATATTGAGTTTTTTTTATTTATAGAGATTGCACTGAATCTGTAAATTGCTTTGGATAGTGTAGAGTCTTCTAATCCATGAACATGGAATATCTTTCCATTTGTTTGTGTTTTGTTTAATTTCTTTCATCATGGACCTGAAGTTTTCAGTGTGCAGATCTTTTACCTCCTTGGTTAAATTTATTCATAAGTATTTGTTCTTTTTGATACTATTGTAAATGAAAGCATTTTCCTAATTTCCTTTTCAGATAGCTCATTATTAATATATAGAAACACAACTTATTTTTGCATGTCAATTTTGTATTCTGCAACTTTACTGAAGTTTTGGGGTCCTAGAAGTTTTGGGGTGGAGTCTTTAGGGTTTTCTATATGCAAGATTAAGCCATCTGCAAACAGACGGTTTTACTTTTTCCTGTCCTGTTTGGATGCATTTTATTCCTTTTTCCTCACCTAGTGGCCCTGGCTAGGTTTTCCATACTATGTTGAATAAAAGTGGCAAGAGTGGGCATACTTCCCCTGTTGTGCTTAACCAAGGAACCATGGCAGATGAGGAACAGGGAGATCAGCAAGACTCATCTCTTCTAGGATTGTAATAATGACTCTCCTATTGTCTGTGAAGATGAAGAAGAGAAGCTTGTCAACAGTGTGGAAGGGAAATTTCTCTCCGTATAGACGTCCTGTATATGAATCATGTCTCTGCAGGCTTTTCTCTGTGGTTTGAGATAATCACGGTGATATAACATTTCTGGACTTAATGACTACCTAATTCAGTGTATCATTTGCACTGAGAGCACAAGTAGTATAAACTTTGTAACAGAGAATTTATCCCTAAAATACTAAAAGAAGCTACTTCTGAGGCAGTTTGAATTGTAAATAATGGTGAATGTAACACAAATGATGTAACAGGACAAAATTTACTGTGGACTGTAAATAACTTCTAGAACGTTTTTGCTATAATTACAATCTAACAATGTAAGGAACCAAACACAAAGGAAACAGTAAAAGAAGCACCAAATGAGAAAATGTCCCATTACAATAGGTCTCTACTTTACTAGTTAACTTATGTTTTTCAAAGGATTTCCTCATTTCATCTCAATTGTTGAATTTGTTGGCATAAAGTTGTTTCTAAATATTCTTGTCTATTGAGATTGTGGGAATAACCTCTGTCTCATTCCTGATATTGGTGACTCACTCTTCTATTTCTCATGATTGGTCTAGCCTCGAGAATGATCAGTTTGGATCCTTTCAAAGAATCAGCTCTAGGTTTTTGTCAATTTTCTCCAATGTTTCTCAGTTTCCAATTATATTGTTTTCCATTTTTATTATGTCCTTTCTATTTAGTTAGTGTTTACTCTTTTTTTCTATTTGAGGCTAAATCTTTTGATCATTGATTTCATACTTTTCTTCTTTTCTAAGATACACATTAAATGTAATATATCAATTGCCTAATTGCTATGATACAAGGCAAGACATATTAGATATCAAATATATAATATAAATAAGGCTAATATAAAAAATGATATCAGGGAAAGCTTCATAGAAGAAGAGGTAGCATTTGATATGGGCCTTGGTTGAAAGATAGACTAGAAGGAAAGGATTTGGAGGCAGAAGGAATGACTCCAGGGCACAGACTGTTGGTTGAGGGGAAGGTGCACGCAGGTGAGTGGAGGGAGACACTATAAAAGAAACGGTTTGTAATATTCCTAAGAATATTTGTGTTTTAAAAAGAATTATTAATCCAGGGAAGTTAGACAGTGTCATGACTGGATTGAAGAGATATTTTAAAGCGGCAGAACCCACAAGTCATACGACATAGATCAACTTCTATTTGACCAACTCTAAGATGTGTATTCACATCTTGACATGTTTAAAAGTGAGTCTCTGACTGAAGCACGGGAAACGCTATTCATCAGTAGATAAATGAAGTAATGAGAGCAAGTGCAAATCCAACAGGGGCATCATTTACATTTCTTTCCCTCCAGACTGGAAGCCCTAGGAGAGTAAGGATGGCAGCTCTTTTATCCACCGATTATATTAAGCATATGCCACAGTATCTAGCAAAGGTCTGTATTTAACAAATGAATACTGAATACATTGTGAATAAATAGCTCCTATGTGTAGCTTCTTTAGAATTTGTTTTTTAAAAGATTTTTTTTTTTTGAGAGAGAGAGAGAGAGAGGGAGTGAGAGGGAGAGAGGGAGAGAGAAAGAAAGCATGTGCATGGCAGGGGAGAGGGGCAGAGGGAGACAGAATCTCCAGCCCGACTCTCTGAGCCCCTGCTGAGTGCGGAGCCAGATGTGAGCCAGATCTCACAACCCTGAGATCACGACTTGAGCCAAAACCAGTCGCCCCTAGAGTTACAGTTTTTTATCCTACCGTTTTATCATTTGCCATTTTCCCTGTGATGTACTAAAATACAAACGAATTTAAAAGATTTAAACTTTGAATTTAAAAATAATAACAACTTCCTGCCATCTCTCAAAATAACTGGAGTCAGCCAGAATCACAAAGTCGGGGTTGGAAAATCGCTGCTACCAGTAGTCATTCCAAAGGGATTCAAATACTTCTTAAAACACTTCTTTTTAACCTTCCAAGTGAAGGTTTCGTTAACCCTGTGAAAGCTGTGCATGTGAACAGATGTACTCTGGGAAAACAAAATGTGATCAATACTGGCCAGAGAACAAAGACGCTCAGACTTGAATGATTGCCACGTTTGGCTACTGCATATCAATCACTGGTGACAGCAGCCACTGCTCTGCCGTGACAGAGAAGAGCTATACTGATTTCTGTTAGACATGCTTCTGCTAAAATAGATTAATTCTTAGTCATCAGAATCTGATTTGAGCTCAAGCTCAGCAGGCTAATTTTCAGCCTATAGGAATAAAGTCACTGTAATTTTTTGATCATTTAATGGAAAAGAAGCTAGCAAAGATAAAACACCACACCAAGAGGCTACCAATGTCAAATATTTCCTACATCTCTGGCTCATTAAACATCATTTGATTGGGGTTTACTTTTAAAGGCATAATTCCCCTCATAACAAGGAGGGGGATTTTTCTCAGGGTACATAGTTTACCACCAGGGAAAATGTCACTGGAACGAAGCCAATTAAATTTTTGCTTTTCATCACATTATCTAGCTCCGGTTGCTATAGTTCCCTACAATTTGATGCGATGGTCTGGGACTATATTTCACTTCCAAAGAAATATATGGTGTTTTGGAGCAAACAGTAAACAGAAAGGAATATTCCAGTGGGAACTTGGTTTTTAAGGAAATTGGTGGGTTTTCTTCACTTTCTTTCATTGAAATGGCTGTGCTTACTTCAGAACCAACTTGGCTCAAACACACATGTACTTATTAAAGCACATATACCTTCCAGAGGCATTTTGCCAGATACCAAACACAATGTGATGATGAATAGCTCGTGGTCCTTGCCCTTGAGATTGCCCAGTCTCCCGGGGAGACGATGCGATACATCCTATTAAAGGAGGTAAGTACAAGGTGTGAGGGAAACCCTGAGCCTGGGGAAGTTAGAGGACACATCCCCATGGCAGTCACTGTTCAGCTGAGTCCTGAAGGGTAGGGAGGACTTTGCCAGGATTTACCCTCTTGGAACTCCTCTACATGGATTTTCTTTAAATAAACTCTTTGTTTTGGGATGATTTTAGATTTACAAGAAAAAAGTTACAAAAAAATATAGTTTCCCCTAATATTAACATCTTACATGACCATGGTACATTTATCAAAACTGAGAAGTTAACATTGGTGTAATATTATTAAGTAAACAACAACCATTAGTCCTATTTTACCATTTTTTTTCTGTGAATGTCCTTCTCTTCTAGGATCCAATTCAGGCTACGGCATTGCATTGAGTTGTCATGTCTCCTTAGCTTGCTCCACTCTGTGAGTTTATCAGTTTTCCCTTATTTTCCATGACTGACAATTTTAAAGAGAATTGACCGTGTGTATTTTGTAAAACTCCTTCAATTTAGGCTTTTCTGGTGTTTTTTTCACAATTGAATTGGAATTATGAAATTGGGTGAAGAAAATCACAGACATGAAGTGTCTTTGTTGCATCACATCAGAGATACATGGTATCAACCTGACGCAGCACCACTGATGCTAACCCCGTCACGAGGTTAAGGTAGCATCTGCCAAGTATAGCAAAGTTGCTAAGTCTTGCTTTTCTTACTTTCTTCTTCGCAAAAGAGTCAATGTGTCCACTCTACACTCAAGGGAAGAGTGTCTACACATACCACTAGAATAATTTTGTAAGGATGATTTTTCCTTCTCCCTCATTTACTTATTTCAGTTGGGACAAATAAATTTAACTTCAGGTCATTATCCAATACTGCAGTATCCACTTTGTTGCTCAAATGTTCCAGCTTTGGCCATTGGGAGCTCTTTCTGGTCATCTCCTATGGCCTTTGTGACAGACCCCCTTATTTATATTCTTTTAGCATTTCCTTGCTTTTTTGGCACAAGATGCCACCAGATCACATTGTATTATCCATGCACCAATCCTAGAATCAACCATTTATCAGTGAGCCCTGCCTCATTTTATGGGAGAACAGTATTTATTAACCAAGATATGAACACTGGCTGTGGAGTTTTTGCAGTGTGTTTATAACCTGAGATAAAAGCACAAGGAAAGAAGAAATATAGAAGAAATAACAGTCAAAAAATAATGGAAGCTGGAAAGTAACTGATCAACTGGAAAATGTCTAAACAAACAAAGAAAAATAAAAATAAACTCTTAAATATAAAAAGTAAATATAAGAAATAAAAAGTAAGCCAGCAGTGGCAGAAATACAGAAGAAGCAAGCCAACTGGTCATCACAGAAACTCAGGAAGACTTGGAATTAGAGGAACAAGCTACCTCTGAAAAATGGAAGTGAAGATAGGCCAACAAGAGAAGAGTGGATAACCGGCCATATGATAAACTGATCCTAGTTCCCTTCCCACACCACATACATCCAGACAAGTATCCTTCCCACACTAGCACAGAACTGGAGTTTTACTCCCCAGAGAAGTTCAACCAAAAGAACTCTGGACTTGGGAACTGTAGGCTTAGTTGAGGGAGTTTCAGACTGAAAACAAGATTAATTAAATAAAAGATTCTTCATGAAATTTTGAGACCTCCCAACCCCATCCTTATTTGTCTCTCAGAGCACAATCAGCGAAGTTGGAGGAACTCTTTCTGGATAAACCAAAAGAAAAGACCCACAAGTAGTGATGGTTGAAATTCCCAGCATAAGAGGTCCAGTCAGCCCCCCTTACAATGAATCTCACAACACAACACCACAAGTATATGCCCACAAAACTTGTAGGAACCATTTTTTCCTTTGTTGTTGTTGTGATAAGTATCCTACATAAGGAATATGTATAACATATACACATACATATATGCTTATTTGTGTATATATGAAAAATATTTATGAAGAACAATTATATAATATAAAATAATCATAAAATAAATATTCTATAGCAACTACCAAGGTTAAAATAAAAGAGAGTTATAAAAATAAACATTCTGTAGCTACCACCAAGGTTAAGAAATTGCCAGTACTATAGAAAGAAACCACTGATTCATATTCCCTTCCCTTACCTCTAGGGGTAACTAAAATTCTAATATTTAGACTTCTTTTACCATTATGTAAAGTATATACATATCCCTCAAAATATACTTTATATTGCCTTTTTAAAAATTCACAGACACAGATTCATACCAGTATTATTTATAACTGATTCTTTCCTTCAACATACTATTTGAGAGATTGATTTATGTTAATTGTGATGGTTAATTTTATGTGTCAACTTCACTGGTCCACAGGATGCCCAGACATTTGGTCAAACATTTTTCTAGATGTTCCTGGATAAGATTAACATTTGAATTGGTACACTACATAAAGCAGACTGCCATCACCAATGCTGATGGGCTGCATCCATTTAGTTGAAGGCTTGAATGGAAAAAAAACTAACACTCCAGTGAGTAAGAACTCCTTCCTGTCTGCCTTTGAGCTAGGATATTCTTTTTTTTTTTTTAAGATTTTATTTATTTATTCATGACAGACAGAGAGAGGCAGAGACACAGGCAGAGGGAGAAGCAGCCTCCATGCAGGGAGCCCGATGGGGGACTCGATCCCAGGTCTTCAGGATCACACCCAGGGCCGAAGGCGGCGCCAAACCGCTGGGCCACCAGGGCTGCCCGAGCTATGATATTCTTATTGTTTGGTTTTTCCCCTAACTTTGGACCCGTGCTGAAACATTGACTCTGCCTGGGTCTTGAGCTTGCTGGCATTCAGGCTGGAAATATACCATTAGCTCTCTTGGTCCTTAGGTAGAGTACTTGGACTGGAACTACACCATTGACTCTACTATGTCTCTGATTTGTCAACTCACTCTGCAGATCTCAGAACTTGTCAGCCTCCATAATCCTGTGAGCCAATTCCTATAATAAATCCCACTCCCCCTCTCTCTCCACATCCTATTGGTCCTATTTATCTGGGGCACCCTAATACATTGATGAATATAATATAGTTTGTTCATTTCCTTTTATGTATAGAATATATTTATCTATTTTAATATTAATGGATGGTAGTTTTGTTTGGTATTATTATTATATCAATTTGGGATTAATTATAAATAATACCGATATGGGCCTCCCTGTACATGTGTCCGGTACACATGAGCAGCAATGTCTCTTGGATGTATAACTAGGAATCAAATTCCTATAGATTCAGCATGGTGTGATTTTTAAAGAAGAGTTTATTTATTTATTCATGAGAGACACTGAGAGAGAGGCAGAGACGTAGGCAGAGGGAGAAGCAGGCTCCCAGTGGAGAGCCGGATGTGGGACTCAATCCCAGGTCACAACCTGAGCCAAAGGCAGACACTTAATCACTGAGCCACTCAGGTGCCCCAGCATGTAAATTTCTAAAAAGAGAAATAAAATATTTTTCTGAGTTTTAAAACAGGCTCCCCCACAGGGAGCCTGCTTCTCCCTCTGCTTATGTCTCTGTCTCTCTCTCTGTCTCTCTCTCTCTCTGTGTCTCTCATGAATAAATAAATAAAATCTTAAAAAAAAAAAAGAAATTGACATGCTTAT
The DNA here is from genome assembly GCF_018345385.1 of Vulpes lagopus. Lineage (NCBI taxonomy): Eukaryota > Metazoa > Chordata > Mammalia > Carnivora > Canidae > Vulpes > Vulpes lagopus. The sequence goes on along the minus strand of NC_054835.1, from coordinate 82,674,983 downwards.
TAAAATATACATGAAATTCAAAAGATTAAGAATAGTCCAAACAGTTTTGAAATAGAGTTGGAAGACATGACCTACCTGATTTTAAGACTTATTATAAAGCTAAACTAATCAAGATAGTATACTATTTGTGTCAAGAATGATGAATTGATCTGTAGAACAGAATGAAGAGTCTAGAAATATGCCCACACATATTGTCAATGGATTTCTAGCAAAGATGCAAACAAATTTCATGAAGGAAGAATAGTACTTGCCAAATGGTGCTGGAACAATTGGATAACCATATGCAAAATAATGAACCTTGACTGGTACTTCATATTATATACACAATCTATCTTGAAATAGACCATAGAACTAAAAGTAAGAGCTAAAATTATAAAACTTCTAAAATTTTAGTGACCTTGGGTTTGGTAAAGATTTCTTATATAAAACACAAAAAGCACAAAATCTAAAAGAAAAAATCAACAAACTGGCATTAAAGTTTAAAACTTTCACTCTTCAAAAACACTATTAATAAAATGAAAAAGTGAGCCACAGACTTGGGGGAAATTTCTTAGCAATTCCATTCCTTGGTCTATACTTTAGTGTCTAGAGTACACACAACCACATATAAGAGTGGTCATAGCAGTTTTATCCATAATTGCTTCAAGCTGGAAGTAACCTGGGACACCTGGGTCACTCAGCTGTAGAGCATCTGCCTTTGAATCATGGCATGATCTGAGGGCCCGGGATCGAGTCCCATATCGGAGAGCCTGTTTCCCGCTCTGCCGGTGTCTCTGCCTCTTTCTCTCTCTGCCTCTCATGAATAAATAAATAAAATCTTTTTTAAAAAACTGGAAGTAACCCACATGCTGGAAAATTACACAGCACTAAAAAAAAAAAAGCAAATTACAGATACATACTACAACATGGATGGCTTTCATAAATACTATGTTCAGCCAAAGAAGCTAAACAGAAGAGCGTATATATGATTCTCTTTACATGAAATTTAAGAATAGACAAAACTAAGGTGACCAAAGGTCACAAAAGTCAGAATAGTGGTTACACACAGGAGATGGGATGGGTATTGCTTGAGAAACTTACAAAAGTACCTCTCGGAATTTTGAAAATATTCTATATCTTGATCTAAATGGTGGTTTCACAGATATATACAAACGTAAGTTTTCCTTGTACTGAATACTTAAATTTAGTGTACTGTATGCTTCAGCCATAAAAAGACATCATAGAAATGATGAAACAAGTTATATATATGTGTGTGTGTGTGTGTGTGTGTGTGTGTGTTATCTTACATTAGAAATAGGAATTGCACTTGGTAAAAATATTCCATTAGAAATAAGCAAAATTGTGCTTTTGCTAGCAATCTTCAGTAAGAACCACCTTATCAATTGATCTTCTGACCCCATAGATTATATTTTTGTTACTGATTAGCCAAAGCAAGATAATTTTACAATATATGTTTATAAGACAGATAAAATGTGTCTCGCCCTAACTTCCTATTATAGAGCCAATGAAGTTATAGCTGTGAGACTTCACTGATTTATAGGTTGTATAGATTTACAGAGTTATGTTCCTCTTCCATCTAGGAGGATTGTACTTTACCACTTCCAGTCGTGGCCACATCATTTTGCTTTGGTCAATGAAAAGTGATTGGAAGAACCGTGGGCTACCTGTGAGCAGAAGTTCTTAGATGTTCTCTTCCCTCTACCACAAGACTGGCAGTATCTAAATAGAGGTTGCCCCCTCAACTTAGGTTCTAGAATAAAGACAACCTTGTGGAGGACCATATTGATAAGTAGTCTGAGAAATTAATCTTTGATGTTAAGATTCACTGAGATTTTTAAGTTGTTAGTATAGCATTATTTAGCCTAAACTGGTTTATGTAGAAACTGGTACCTAGAAATGCAATACTACCCCTACCCTAACAAAAACCAAGTAAGCTATGTCACATTAGTTCAGGGGCCAGCCAGTAGGCAATAAGGAAACTTTGCTAATGGAGTCCGGAGAGATGACAATCCATATTATGCATTGGCAAAACATTTGTTAAGACTGTTGTTTGCATTTAGTTGGGAGATAGTTAATATAATGGAGTGACCTTTGGATTTAGGTATAGAGGTTGGCAAATAAAATCAGTGGCACACCCTACTTCTTATAGATTACAAGACAGAGATTGATTTAAGAAAAAAGAGTCAATTTGCAATCAGAGTTGAAAGGGAATAGAAAAAAAAAAAGAAAAAAAAAAGAAGAAAAAAAGAAAAAAAAAAAGAAGAAGAAAAAAAGAAAAAAAAAAAAAAAGAAAGGGAATAGAATTGGAAGATATATTTGTTTCTCTTCCCTAAACATAAAAGTCAAAACTGAGAGGGCATTTGACCTACAAAAGGGCAAATAAAATTAACCTCACTTCAAGAACCAAATCAAATATATGGCCATTATATTCCTTGTCACAACTTTTGAATTAATTAATATGGAGTCCTTTCAGTTGAATAAAATAGCTCATGGATAAGAGATTAAGTGGATGAGTTGACCTCCCAATTCCAGGGAACTTGATTAGCTAAAGTCATCTGTAATTAAGTTTAGAGAAAGAGGCATGTCTTGAAAAGAATTGAGGATGAGGCTATAGGCACATGAAGCTGGATGGAATCAAATTAATAAACAAGCCTAATTCTGAGAGTATTGTACTAGTTGGGACTAAATATCATTGTGACTAATCTTGACTAAAAATGACCCTTGGGGTCCCCAATATTGTATATAATAGAAATAGGCTGAGAAAGTAGGCATAGCCCCCAAGGAGGACATATTCTTGTGGCCAAGAAGGATAAGAGAGAAAGAGAAACATTCCACGGTGTAGAGCCAAGAGCCACAGAGGATAACAGCCTGGGAGCTTACATTCTGAGAACAGAAGAGGGGGCCAATCAAGGAGTGTTCCTTATTCTCGGAGGGCAGGGGGATCGTTCTTGAAACATTTACCCTATGTGATTTCAGAATTGCTTCATGTCTCTCATTATTTCCCTTTCTGAAAGGGAATATTTGTTGGAATTATCCTGTCTTCTATCACTGACTTCTGGATTTATAGGTGTCTTAATGAAGAGAAGCCACACTAAGGCTTGATATAGTAGACAATTCCAAAATGGTTTACTTTCATTTTGATGCTATTCCTGAACTTTTGGATTTTTTCTCCTCTGGGAGGGAACTGAGTGGATATTGTGTGCTCTGGGAGGGAAGCAAATATTTTTGAATAAAATTTGGAACCATGCTAAATTACATCTTACACTCTTCTTCATTTCTCTTTCTCTGAGGAAGGGTTACATACTTCTCCCTGTTGCCCTCAGGCTAGGTCATGTGACTTGCTTGACACAAGGCACTATGAGCAGAAGTTATCCATGATTCTCTTGTGCTCTGTTTTCACTCTGCCATGAATTCAGCTATATCCACCTATGGATGGGATTTCCATCAACCTGGATCATGAAGCAAATATGACATGCAGCAGAGCTGCAGCCAACCTATAATGGACTTGTTGTAGAAATCAGAGACAAACCTTTGTTTTTGTTATAATCCTGTGAGTTTTTGAAGCCTTTGTTCCTCAACATAATTTTTCCCAAGCTAACTGATAGGGCTTTTCTTCTTCGTTGGGAGCCTTGCTAAAGGATATACTTGAGTCCTGTAGCACTCACCTGACCAGACAGATGCTTCAGCTGTTGGTTGAGAACGTGAGACTCTCTATTGTGCTACAAGAATAAGTACTAAAATGTAGTGTTGGGGGAGTTAGGCTTGATTTCTTGTGTTCTCATGACATCACCGAGGTTGGGGAAGGGTCCTGTGGAAGCTTAGCTCAACACATTTCCACTTTGGCTTGGGATCAAGAAGTATTCCTAACGAACTGCACAAGAGATGGAAAACCTACTCTAAGAGAGTAGAATAACCATCAGCACATTGTCTGTGCTTGTTTTAAACTGGAAAACTGAATTTATTCTCATAGTGTCATAGAAACTCAAAAGTCCTGAGTGCCTAAGAGGATTTGAAGAGCTTCAACTGTAGAGCTGGTTCCCCCATCTATTGGCTTCTAAACTACCACTAAAGGAATGTATTTATCGTCTTAGTCAGAGAGCCCTTTGTTGAGTCCATTGGCTTGTCACTGTAGTGGGATCTGAGGTATAACAGAGCTAACATATCTCAGAATATTTATTCAGAAAAGGAACAGCATCAATAGCCTTGCCTGGATGAATATGCAAGAAAAATGGATTACTAAAAAATCTGTCTTATGGGATATGTCTTAAGTAAAAACTTTTACTTTACAAAGTATATTATTAAAGCAAAATGGGCAGCCCGGGTGGCTCAGTGGTTTAGCATCACCTTCAGTCCAGGGTGTGATCTTGGGAACCTGGTATCAAGTCCCATATCAGGCTCCCTGCATAGAGCCTACTTCTCCCTCTGCCTCTCCTTCTCTCTATCTCTCTCTCTCTCTGTCTCTCATGAATAAATAAAAAAATATAAAAAAAATAAATAAAGTGAATTGTTATTATGTATTAGGACAGCTTAGTGGTTAAGAGGAGAGATCCTGGAGCTAGCCTATCCCAATTAGCTCTATCACTTATTAGATATATGATTGTCTTAGGTTGAGCTCCTGGGAAACAGGCTCTGAGGCAGAGATTTCCATGCAGGAGACTTATTGGAAGGAGCTCTTAGGATGAATACTCAGAATAAGAGAACACAACTGAGTGGAAGGATAAGTTAGAGTATGACATAGTTGCAACAGAGGCTTCAGCTGATCCCCATGGTTGCTCAGTAGCTGGAATGGTTTCAGAGATGTCCTGGATTAGGTAAGGGACACTGACGGTCAGCCCCCAACACACCTAGAATGAGAGCCTGGGTTCTGAAGTGCTGAGAAGCAACCTGCAGCATGACAGTAGTTGAGGCAAGTCACTTAATCTCTCTATCCCTTGGTTTCTTTTACTATAACATGGAAAAATAATGGTACCTCTCGTGTTGGGTTGTTATGAGGACAGATTAATATTTGCAAAGCATTGGGAACATCGTCTACCACATAGTGAGACCATATAAGTGACTGTTAAATAAATAATTGCCCAGTGGAAGTTTACATGGAATATACTTTAACAAATAGATGGGGAGCTTTATAATTAGTCTATTAATTGTTTCTATGGTGACAGTCACTCTGAAAGTGCTTTTAAATGTTGGAAAATTCAATTAACTGAACAGCTAATTCTTTAAAGATTTATTTATTTATTTATGATAGACATAGAGAGAGAGAGAGAGGCAGAGACACAGGCAGAGGGAGAAGCAGGCTCCACGCCGGGAGCCCGACGTGGGATTCCATCCCGGGACTCCAGGATCGCGCCCTGGCAAAGGCAGGCGCCAAACCGCCGAGCCACCCAGGGATCCCTGAACAGCTAATTCTCACACAGTTCAGAAGTTCTCCATGAAAATCTTAAGTATTCATTTGCTTGGAAGCAGCTTTTCAGCAATCATGCATATACAGTTCAGCTCAGGCTTTATTCAAATTATTATTACTTTGAATTGCTGAAAGATGACTAACAGGGCTACAATTCTTGACAGGTGCCGAACTAAATATCTTACATGCATTTCTCATTACAACCACTTTAGGAGATAAATACTGTATTACTATTACCTCTGTCTACAGATGGGAAACTGAGACTCAGAAGGGTTTGCAAGACTCCAAAGTCTTGACACTTAACCACTGCATCCTCCCATATAAGTCACCACATACTCAGCTGTTCCAAGTATTTGAAATATCTGTTTGATTTCTTAAGCACTGCAATCAAAGAAAATGTAGGCTACCAGTTACCCTTCGTAAAGATTCATAAATAACCCAACAGTATCATTTTGCAACTTGTTAACGGAACATTCAAGTCTCCCATCTTAGACAATAAATAAGATATTAAAATGTTAAACCTAACTCACACTCATATGGTGGATGTCAGCTCACTTGGTATTCTAGAAGCATTATATAAAAAGATACATTTTGTATTAAATTACATATTTAGTAAGAGGATATGTATATCATGGCATCGAAAATAGACTCAGCACTTTCTAATCATAGTATCTCGCACAGTCTCACCCTTCAAAAAGCTGATCCTTTAAAAACAGCCTATATAGTCCCTAATCTACTAATTCATAGTTACTTGTAGTTCTACCCCAAGTCAGCAGTTGTGTCTGCCCGTTGAGAAACCTAATCAATAACTGAAGCTCCATAACTGCTAATGCTTACCCCTTGACAATTCTATCACTGAATCTCAATGTTTGAAATCATCCCAACTGAGCTAAAGCTTTAGCAGGTCAGCCTGACATACAAAGTCAGGTTAAATCAGGTAAAAGAAGACAAGAACATTCCCAATATTGGACATGTCTGTTTTCAAAACAGAACATGTTGTGGTGCTATCTCACCTTAGTCTACCATTCTTCCCACCGCATCACCCCACCTCCAAGTTGTTTAGGTACTAGACTGAGATATGTTGAGCTCAGGAAGGGTCGGCTCCAACCCTAGCTTAACCTCCAGAAGATGCTAATCAAATTCCTTTGGACAGAGCTTCTTTCCCAAATACAAAGGCAAAGCCCTTGCTAAGAGGAAACCTTTTGTTTCTACTTGCTTCTTCCTATTCTGATGTTTCTGTAAATGTCACAGCTCTCTTTGGATATAAATGCAACAACCAAGAGAATTACAGGGATGCCAGCTCTGCCCGCACCTACACTATCTAATGCCAGACTATTTAAGCCCAAATAAAAGTGATTAGTTTGTCCAAACACATTGCTGATGGACACAGTGTCCTTGCACTTCTCTCCATCTTTTCTTTTTCACTCCTATGGCCCAACCTTCTGTCAGCTGCCTTTTACATGGTCACAGGTAATCCCATTGGAATCTGGTTCCCTAAGATTTTTTGAATGTTGAAACCAAAAAATATATTTCCATTATTATGACTATGTTAATATTCTATATTAATATTATGACTACATTAATATTCTAGTAGACCCAAGTAGTGGGATATAATTACATATACCTTGTAATTACACCTGAGGCACTCAAAGGAAAATGTCAAGTTCAAGTAAATTCTCTTCCCTTATATTCCATCAATCGCTCAAAATATGAGTCAACTACATATTTGGAGTATTTACTGCTCATACAGTATTTTAAAAAAATTTTTTTCCTAGAGTTTCTGATTGCTTTTGTTTCCTCTTTGAGAAAATAAACATATGCCTTCTTTACCGTATCCTCAATATCTTCCAGATTCTTACTCCTTCTTGGAATCTAGTGCCCTTTTTCCTTGAAATCTGCCACTTTTTTAAAAAAAAGATTTTATTTATTTATTCATGAGAGATACAGAGAGAGAGAGGCAGAGACCCAGGCAGAGGGAGAAGCAGGCTCCACGCAGCGAGTCTGATATGGGACTCGATCCAGGGACTCCAGGATCACGCCCTGGGTGGAAGGCAGTTGCTAAACCACCAAGCCACCCAGGGATCCTGAAATCTGCTACTTCTATTCCAATTTGGTTTATTAATATTTGGACCATGACTTTCTTGTACAACTTTTATTTTTCCAGAATTTCCTAATTGCCCTTTATTCATTGCCCTCATCTTTTACTCAAGTTTTTCAAATTTCCAGTCATTTTAGCCATTCCATGGAATACTTTTTCTATGTCCTTTCCCAAAGTCTTCCACTCTTCTACTTTAGATTTGATTGGTTGTTCTCTATGCCTGATGCACACCTATTATTCTGGGACTTTACTATTCAACAAGGTTGGGTTGATTGTTTTTTGTGACTTTCTTTCTCACTTGACTCATTTGAGGTATATTCTTGCCTAAGAATATACCTATTCTATATCCTAGCCTAAGAACAGCTAATTGGGAAGGTAAACCTTTTAGAATTTCTTGGTTTCTAAATATTTCATTCTGCCTTACACCTTATTAATAGGCTAGTGCATCTAGAAAGTTTAAAATCGGGACACCTGCGTGGCTCAGTGGTTGAGTGTCTGTCTTTGACTCAGAGCATGATCCCTGGGTTCTGGGATCAAGTTCCACATTGGGCCCCCCACAGGGAGCCTGCTTCTCCCTCTGCCTGTGTCCCTGCCTCTCTCTCTGCTTCTCGTGAATAAAGTCTTTTAAAAAAATAGGAAGTTTAAAATCATTTTCCTCCAGAAATTTTTACAACATTGCACTATATCTTGTACCATCCAATTTTGCTGCTGAAAGGATTGTAGTCTTTGTTTTTTCAGTATGTGGCCTCTTTTTATGGACAATTTTAAGATATTCTTATTCTTGCATTTTGAAGTTTTTATTCTTAGTTACTTGAAATTCCACAATGTTACGTGTATATAATTATTTATTGTTCTGCCCATTCAGATTTATATATGGAGATCTTCATTTCTGAAAAGATTTATTTTATAGATGAATACCTCGTGCCTTTTCCTACACATTCTCTCTTTTTGATTCTCTATTTGGGGATATTTTATAAACTTTATGTTCCAACTATTCTGTAATTTGTAAAAAAAACATTGGGAATGGTACTTTAAATCTCCAAGTGTTCTCTTATTCTTTGTTTTCTTTCAAATGATCCTGTTCAAATTTTGTATAGATAGTGTTTCAAGCATAAAGCAAATTACAATTATTTTTTTAAGTTCTCTTCTAGTCTTTGAAATACTTGTTTTCATAGGATTAATTTTTTCTATTAATATTTGTCTTTCTCAATAATGCTTGAAGGATTTCCTCAAATGTATTGTGATTCTTATTGTTCATACATACCTCCACATTTTAGAATGAGAAAAAATATTGGACAGGGAACTTTTTGCCCATGGGTGAGTTTTGTTGACTCTCAGGCCTTGCCTCAGTGTAATGAAGGGTAATTAATGAAGGGTAATTCATTAATGAAGGGTAATTAATGAAGGGTAATTCATTAATGAAGGGTAATTCTTCATTAATGTCAGATGAGGACGGTTTAAAAAAAAAACAAAAAACAAGTGTTCCCACTTTTTCCCAAGGCAATTTGTTCAATTATCTTAAGAACTCTCTGATTTTTTTTTAACCTAAAGATAAGAGCTAGGCATCAGGCTGATCGACAGGCAGAGGTAGGAGAGGGAGTGCTACATATATACACATACATCCTGTAAATACCCATTCTCAGCCCACCCACTTCCCATTCCCATCCCTGACCCTACCTGCAATGTCTGAGTCTGGGACTTACTGAGATTCTCTTGGCCATCCATGGCCTTGACTGCATCCTCCTCTGTACATGTTTTAAGCTGCAGCTTCCTGCAGTCTGCTTTATCATCCAAACATGCACTTGCCTTCATCATTAGAATCTGGGGCTGTCTCTGGTCTACCTGTGCCACATTCTGTAACTTTTTTTTATTCCTTTACCATCATCTAAATGGAGTCTTGAAGAATTCAGTTTACCAATTTGTATAGAAGTCAATTTTATATTAAAAAAAGAAGAAAACTATCCTGGAGGCAGAATAAGGAGTATATATTTTCAACAGGCAAGACATGTAATCAATGTAATCATTTCAATATAAAACCAATACATTTGACTTTAAGATTTGTGGTATCCTTGCATCTGTACTAAATAGTCTGATTTTTTTTTTTTTTTAAGCTGGGCTTGAACTCACAAGTTCAAGGTCAAGAGCTGAGCCACCCAGGTGCCCTCTAAATAGCCTGATTCTTAAATTTTTAAGTATATTTTATAGTTGTAAAAATATCTTCTCTCTTCCTACCAGGTTGAAGCTATTAATTCTTGCTAACTCAGTTTCCTATCAGTAACTTTCCCTGTTATTGCTCAGGTCCTATGTTCTGAGAAAGCCACAGATGACCAAGCTTAACCTATTCAAGCATTTTGAATATAATAAGTGTAAATAGATCCCATGGGAGGATTTGAGTTCTTCTTTCGGAACTATGGTGTTCCAGCTGTGGTACCTAGACCTTGAGACACATAGCTTGGTAGTTCAGAGGCCTCAGCACTTTACTTCCCTATTCTCAGGTAGGTCAAGCAGGTGAAGTTACATAATGAGGAGCTGCTGAAGTGCCCCTTTTCCCCCCATAACATAAATACAATTTGATCCTAATTTCTTGACTTAGTTATTGTTATACATGACAATATTTAGACTTCTCTATGGGTACATTGAAATATTAATCAGATTCTTCCATATTATTATGTATTCTGAGTGTGGCTTCTGTGCTTCTTCCAGCTCAGGAATAAGATCCAAACCCCATTTTCGACACCACTACCACTATCAGAGCTATTGCCTCTATATTCAATTGCCAGGTTGAAAGATTGTTCTAGTCAATGTCTCTGTCACATTACCTTTTTTTTCAGTGTACTTTTTACTGCTACCAATGGTTCCTTCTTATCCCCTTCATTTGTTCCCTGCCTGCCTCAACCAACCACCATTCTCTGATTATAACTTGGGGCTGAACTGAAGTTTCCTAGAGAATTGTAAATAATACATGGAAGCCTGGTTAGGTCCAGCAGGAAGAAGTATGTGTTATGTATCTTCTGAGGAGTACCATTCCAAGATTTTGTTCATTTGAATAATTCTTTTTAACAAGTGCTCAATGCTTAGCAATTTTCTAAGATTTAATTATTTTGGATAGAGAGCAAGCAAGAGAGAGAGAGAGAGAGAGAGCATGAGCAGGGGGAGGTGCAGAGGGAGAGAGAATCTCAAGCAGACTCTGCACTGAGCACAGAGGCTAATGCTGAGCTTGATCTCACAACCCTGAGATCATGACCTGAGCCACAACCAAGAGTTGGACACTTAACCAACTGTACCACACAGCCCGCATGACTGTATGTATCATCTTGGTTTCAAGAAAATGGCATTTTATACTTCACTAACTTTATTTTTTTTAAATTTTTATTTATTTATGATAGTCACACACACAGAGAGAGAGAGAGAGAGGCAGAGACACAGGCAGAGGGAGAAGCAGGCTCCATGCACCGGGAGCCCGACGTGGGATTCGATCCCAGGTCTCCAGGATCGCGCCCTGGGCCAAAGGCAGGCGCCAACCACTGTGCCACCCAGGGATCCCCTTCACTAACTTTATAAAAGAAGAATAACAACACTACTTTTTCAATGAAACATCCCATTGCGTTTTCAAAAATTTTATTTAAATTCTAGTTAGTTAACATACAGTGCAATATTGGTTTCTGGAGTCAAATTCAGTGGTTCATCATTTATATACAACACTCATATTTAGTGGCTCATCACAAGTACCTTCTTTAATATCTTTCAACCATAGCCTGCCCCTCACCCACCTTCCTCCATCAACCCTCAGTTTGTTCTCTATCATTAAGAGTCTGTTATGGCTTATTAACCTCTCTCCTTTTTTCTTTCCCCCTTTCCCATACTTTCACCTGTTTTCTTTCTTAAATTCCACATATGTGTGAGATCATATGGCATCTGTATCTCTCTGACTTATTTCACTTAGTATAATATGCTCTGGCTCCATCCACGTTATTGCAAATGGCAAGATTTCATTTTTTGATAATTGACTAATATTCCATTGTATAGCTATACCACATTTACTTTATCTGTTTATCAGTTATTATTCCACTGTTCTTAGTTGGACATATTTTTTTTTTTGCTTTGAATCCTTGCATCTTGCATGATACTACTTCATCAATACTTGAATAGATAATTCTTACAATCTCTTATTTCATGTAATTTGGCCACTTATTTTATCCTCCTACCTGGAGTTTTAAAAAGCCATCTGAAGTCAGAGACTCTAATTTACTCAAATCTTTGTATTTCCTATAACACCCAAAGAGTAAAATAATAGGCACTTTATAATTATTTGAAGAGTTGAACAGAAGCACTAGACACTCATAAATGCATAAAGTTACTTTATTTTAAGTATACATTTAATTTTGAAAAATATAAATGCTAAAATATCTCATCTTCTTCATCTCTTAATTCCATAAAAGTCACAATAGAAAGCTTCATAAAACTGTAAAATACTATAATATTATAGGAATTTTAGGTTTTATATTGGAAAAAAATTATTAGTAATATATTGAAATGTTTTCTGTTCTTTATCTTTGTTCCACCATGTTGATCTACTTCATTTAAAATAAAAAGATGCATCATTTCTCCAAAGTTAATAAAGACTTAAGAGAATAAAAATAAGAATATCTGAAAGTGCGTATTAATTCTGAAAAGTAAGGTGTACAGATATGTACCAGCCATGAAAATGGCTAAAAAGAGGCCACTATTCACTCTTTTCACATTGTGGGACTGGGACAAAGTTAACTTCTGGCTCTAAAAGTTTCACTGGATGACTTTAGCCCTGAGTTGCAATGATCTGCCTGGGAAACAGAATTCAGGATTTTTGTATGTACCCATAGAGCACAGAGAAATGAGCTAAGAAATAGGTCATATCAAAATTTCCAGTCAAAATGCAACTTGACTGTTAGCATCTATCATACAACATTTTTATTTCAGGCTGCAATGAAGCTCAATGAAATCATCATTTGAAAACTCCCAAGGTCCTTCAGACAGTCAAGTGCTATAAAATATCATTTGATTGTATTCAGCCACTTGGTGCCACTGGGCTTTATGCTCATGCTGTGAAGGGTGGATGTGAAATATCACGGAATAAATAAGAAAATATCAAGTGCCTGCACCAAAATCATTAAGTGGTATGAAAAGAATTGAAGAAAGCTTTGTCCCATCCCTGAACAATGTCAACCTCTGTAATACAACTCAAATGGTTTTGTTTTGTTTTTAAAGGATAGTCAGCAGTCAATACATTTCAAGTACTTTAACACAGTTTAAAAAAAAGAACTAAAAACTCGGAAGACAATCATTCTCTGCATTAAACAGCAATATAGAGCTGATAAAAGATTTACTCTGTGTGTGGGTTGGTGCATGTGCATGACATTTACACAAATTCTACTCACAGCAGATAATCACTTCTCCTCACCCCCTACTCTTTGAGGTGGGGGCTGATTAGAGAGGGTTTATGTTTTGGGGTTTTTTTTGTACATCTTTAAGCCTCCATCTTCCACCCCCTACTCCACTGCTTGACTGGAAGAAGAGGCAGGATCACCACTGTGCATGGTAGAGAAAATAGTTAGGATTCCAAGTAACTGTCTCACACAGTAGAAAAGAGTGATCTTTATCAAGGAAAACAGTGTCTCCAAGAGATTTTCTTTCAAATGCAAAACCTACGGCCTTTATGCTCCTTTGATAAGGTCAACTCTTGGCCTACTGATCTCTTCAACAGTAAGTTTGTATAATCACAGGACTCCTTCTTGACAGCTTGGGAGTGTACACTTAGTCTTGTTCTTCTAACAACTTGAATATTTCATGTCTCTGTATTCACATCAGGGAAAGAGACTGAGTAAAAAAAAAAAAAATTGCCATTGTACTGTATTCTGTGCGTCCAGTTTACATAGAAACAAAACCATCAAAAAAATCTGGTTAGTTCTCAGAAAATGAGTAAATTCAGTTAGAATACAGATAATTTATTTGGTGGCTCTGTATGGACTTCAGATTTTGTTTGCTTGTTTGGTAACTACTTCTGTTCCTCTGAAAGTAATGATTTTTTAAAACCTTTTTTTAAAATGGGTTCCAAAATATTGAAAAGGTATGATATTAACTGTTACTTTTAGCAAATGGAAGGTGCTGTTCTGCATTCATATCATGAATTTCAACCTTTTGTCACAGAATATGGATCATCAGTGGAGGTGCAGGTAACTTTTAGATCTACTCAAAGGCTGAAATATTGAGTTAAGTTCCTTTAGGAATTCTTTGAAAGAGATGGAGAGAGGCACAAATCCTCAAATATTTGATTCATGATCAGAAAAATAAAGTATTACATCTAGGGCTTTTATAAAAGTGAACAAAAATGTCTTTAATTTAACAAGATCATAGGTTAGACTAAACTTATTATGTGTGGCTCTTAGACATTTTATTGATGCTTCTCTTGGTAAAGAAAAAGAAAAAGCTTCTTATAGTTTTATATTATGAAAAAACAAGACTATATAATCATTTTAAGGATAGCATTAAGTACAAATTTGATGCCAAAACTTGGCATGTAAGGTTTTAACAAATAACATGTAATTTGCTGCTTTCATTTTAATGAAAAAATTACAGGTCATTTATATCTAATTTGTATAAAATTTAAAGCTTTAAGATTATCAGATACTATAAAAGTAACAGCTAATTTAGGATAATAAAATTTTTATAATCAAAATGTTAAGAGGACAGAATTATAATTTAATTAATGTAAGAATGAGTAGGAGTTACTATGTGCATATTATGAAACCAAAATACATGGTTTCATCCTGCTTCTGGTATTCCTCCAACAATCTGTTTTAGTTATATATATATTTAGTTTAGATATACTACAAATATGTCTATATAAATCCAAAATCATGGCTTTAGCATTTAAAATGTTTTTAATGCAGATTCATAATACATAATGCAGTCTATTAAAAACATTACATTTAAATAACATGCTAAATTTGGTTAATAAAGGCTTAATTTTCTTTTTTTTCTAATCTTCAATATGGTGCTTTGAAATACATGTACACACATATGTATAAATATTCTAAATGTCCCAATCATAAGGAATAATTGCCTTTCCATCCTAAAACCATGTGTGAGCATTGTTAAAATGTGTGTGTGTATATATATACACACATATATATATATACCTCATATACCTCTGCAGATCTATCTGCATTCTCATAAACACTGTATAGAGGTGTAAATTATCTATTAATATTCCTATGGGTTTTGTATTATAAATATGAGCTCTTGGATCAATGACGGTATCTGCCAATAAAATATATTTACCCTCATTTACATAATAGTAAGTCCCTTAGACCTCTGATAATTTTTCATACATGGTTTAGGTTTTATGAAAACTGACACAAGAGGCTGGATAACTTTGCCCATTGCCTACCTTCACTCTGTCTCTTTCCAACTTTGCACATATGTACACCAGCCACACACAGAGTATGTACACAAACACAAATATTTCAAAATGAAAAAAAAAATATCTAACAATACTGCATAGGACATCGACATGGTAATACAATCAGCATCTATGCCCGGATATTACTATTATCAAAACATCAGTTATTCTCATTACATAGGAGCTTCTCCTTCTCCCCCAATCTCTTCATAGAACAGCAAATTTCTTTTAAAGAAAGGGAAAAATAGATGCTTAGAAACATGGTGTTTTTAATCTGATCCAGCCCTCTGGCTTACTCTAGAGATTGTGTATTTGTGTGTGTGTATTTGTGTGTAAAAATCACATTATATACAATACAATTTTTACAGAAAGCCTGGCAGCTACAAATAAGAGGTAGAACTACTCAAAACTATGTTTCCTGCTGCAGGAAAAAATTCATTTTCTTTACAGTAATTAAAAAAAAGTTAAAAAATTGACAAAAAATAAGTTGCAGGTTAGGCCCCATAATTTAAACAACAAAATCTACGAAGAAAATATTCTTCAATGTACTTAACAGGTAAGTTCATTAAAGGGTTAAAAAAAGTTGCATAGGAAAAAAGGGATATTCCAGCACTTGCTACAATGATGGCAATAGTTTCTCTACAGGGAGTAAAGTACCTTTAGTTTTTCTTCTTTTGATAACTCTACAATTAGGGCTTACAAGCGAGAGCAAGGTAGCATAGCAGCACTTTTTCCAGTCCTGGAGAGCTCCACAAGCAAGAAGGGGCGCTGCCTGGTGGTCAGGGCTTGTTCTCCCAGACAGACATACAAGCCAGAAGCACAGCTCCAAAGCCAAAGTTGTAAGTTCCTTCAATATTTTAATAAAAGGTGTTACAAAATCCTTAATACTTTTGCCCTCTGCTCAATAAAGGAAAAGGACAGGGTCTGTGCGTGTCTTGAGCGACAAAGGAATTTGGTTGTCAGAGGAACATCTGAAAATATGAAAGGAAAAGGGGATTCTTCTGATATGTTTTAAGGAACAGTGCACTATTGTCTTGATTTTACCTATGCAAGAGAGAAGCAGAGTGAGTGCTATATTATTTGGCCAATGATCAAAAACCAAAACAAAACAAAAATTAAAAAATAAACAACTAGACAAAACCCAAGAATGTTAACAACAAAAACAGTCTTTTAAGAAAGACAAACAGGTTACAATGTAGTTTCTGTTCCCTTGCTCCTCCAGAAATAATCATTGTCTTCAGGCTCAAGTTCTATCCTAATTTGAGGCACAACTTTTACCGGAGTTCTAGGAGGACTAGAGGAAAAAGAGAAAAAAGAAGAGAAAAGAAATACTAAGTAAATCAGATTCTCTTTCTTGCCTGTCAAATGTATATGCATTATACAGAAGCTGAACACGTCCTCTGTTCTTTTAAATACTTATCTACTCTCCTTGTACTAAAAACAAATATTTTTAAATGGGATGAATGTACAAAATAGATATTCAAGTAAAAATTTCATACCTAGATTTAAAAAAACCCACCACCACAAAAATCAAGAAGGAGGACTGCCAGGTAGGTGATACTGTCAGAAATTAAAAGACTAACAGATGTACATGAAGAAAATGTTCAGAGATTTTGCTTTTTGGAAGATTAAGGAGGATGTCAAATGTCTAGAACCGTGTTAAAATGAGGGAGAAAACTACTGGAGAGCTGCCAGAAAACAGTGATTATCCCTCAAGTCAGAAATGATAAAAGCAAACGTTGATCCTGGGCTTTACCTTAATGATACTGAAAGTTTCTATTACTTCTAAGTATAGTAGGTCTTTTCAAATATGTTCTACATAAAAGCTGGGGTGAGGTCTGGGGATTGGGTAACTAATTTAAGATAGCTTGTAGACAGGAAGGAAAACAAGGTGTTCTGCCAATAATCCGCCATGGACTACATTTCTGTGGGGCAATCATCCCACAGAGCAATGTAAAACACGGAGCTGTCCTTTACCTTGGCATACCGAGTGACTGAAGGAAAGGAATTTTATCAGCATGATGTGTGGCGTTCAAGGAATGTTGGTGATCTTTCTCCTGGAAAAGAAAAATTTCTTTAAATCAGAAACTGCCCTTTGGTAATGAATAAAATTAGAGTAAAAATAAAAATGTTCATAAAAATTGTTGCATTACAATTGGAAAGAGAGAGACAAATTTAGACAAGTTCTTTTTTCTTTTTCTAAAAAAAAAAAAATTTATTTATTTATCTGAGAGATAGAGTATATGCAAGCAGGGGGAGGACCAGAGGGAGAGACAAGCAGACACTGGCTGAGTGCGGAGCGAGGCTCGATCTTACAGCCCTGAGATCATGACCTGACCCCAAATCAAGAGTCAGATGCTCAACTGACTGAGCCACCCAGGGGCCCCTAGATAATTTCAAGAGACATTGTATTAAGCTAAGAAACTAAGTAATATGATGAAGATAAAAATCTGTTAGCTTCATTTTTTCTAGGTGTTCTGGGATGGACCACTTTGTTTTTATCCGTGAAAGGCTAGTAGGCCAATCAATTTTAGAGGATCTACTTAATATCCTAAGTCTTGCCCTTGGATTTCCTTTCATTTTTAGCATCTACAGTTTTGTCCTGCTGTTATTCGTGAGGGAGAAAGAGATTGAGAGGAACTTAATTATCCTGCACCTCTACTATTTGTTCTTTCATGGATTATAAAAGATTAATATGACATTAGAAAAGATTTCAGTTAGAATGATCAAAGATATTTTGCTTAAGTAAATTGCTAATATTATGTCAATTTTCCATGTAACCTTCTAAGGGGCTTTTGAGAGAATGAATAACAACTAGCATTAAATAATTGATTTGCCATAAACTTTTTCCATGAACCTCAAATTCTAACTGGTGGTGCTTTTTTATTTTTTATTTTTTAAGTAGCCTTAAACTCTGCTTAGAAGGGCTATACCAGGTCATGATGCCAACAGAAGACATATGTGCTGTGTCCCTTTCGCAGTTTCGTTTTGCTATTCATGCTCTAGTGTTAATATAAGGAAAAATGAAGCCAGGATATGGTTTGAACAGCTTGAATTCAAAAAAGAAGTATTAACTAAATCCTACTGACAGAACTGAAAAGAAATGAACCTCAGTTACAAGTTATAGGTTACTGACTGGCACCAAAGCTGAGATTGCTTTGACCGTTCTTTAAACCCAGTGAGCCAACCTCTAAGATAACCCCTCAATGCTCCCTGAGCCTCCTGGTATCCATGTCCTTGTGTAACCCCTTCTCATATTGGACCAGGGTTGGTTTGTGTGTGACTCATGGAATATAGCAATGAAGTGACAGCACGTCACTTCTGAGATTCAGTTATAAAAGACAGCAGTTTCTATCTTGGTTTCTCTTTCTGTTCTCACTGGGGGAAACTACATCATGAGGGGGCCCTATGGAGGTGCCCATAGGCCAGGGAACTGAACAACTGCTGCCTTCTGTATGAACTTTGAAGCAGATCCCAGTTCCAGTTGTTTTCAAGCTTGGTCCCAGCCAAAAGGTCTCTCTCTGAGAGACCTGGAGACAGAATCACCTAAATCATGTGCTCCTAAATTCCTGAATGTCAGGAACTATATAAGATAATACATATTTGTTGTTTTAAGCTGTTATGTTTTGTGGTATTTTGCTACATAGCAACAGATAAGTAATACATCTATTTTTCATAAATAGTCATGCATTTCAAACTTTTCTTGGTAACCTCTTACTGAAGTTGAACTGGCATTGTCAAACAGAAATAAAAGTTTCTCAACTATCCTTTTCGCCATAATAGATTAGTAGACTTTGAAGTGAGTCTGGATCTAAAAGAATATATTTTCTTCAAATGAGAACCCAAAGTGAAAGTAGTTTGGAAGCAATTGCTACTTGCTATTGGAAAAGCTTGAGATATTCACTACTACAGAGGTTTTCCCTTTTTCAAGTGGCCTGTTAACTCAATTACAGAAGAAAAGATATGTCAGAAACCATTACACCTTAGCCACCAAGCTATTGCCCAAAAAGACCAGTCCAGTTAAAAAGGTGTTTTTGAAACAGCAGAAAAGGAATAAAGAAATTAGGAAGAAACTGCGTATATTTTATAAGTAATACCTAAAAAGTTCTATTAATATTTTATTATTACTATTTTATTTATTTGTTATTTTTTTAAAAAGATTTTACCTATTTATTTGAGAGAGATATAGAGCAAGAGCATGTAAGCATGAGTGGGATGTGGGGCAGGGGAGCAGAGGGAGACAGCAAAGCAGTCTTCCCGCCAAGCAGGGAGTCCGACATGGGGTTCGATCGCCAGACTCCAGGATCATGACCTGAGCTGAAGGCAGACACTTAACTGAGCAACCCAGACACCCTATGATTGCTAATTTAATTAAAAATAATAATTATTCCAAATGCTGAATATGAAAATTGATTTACTGATTATTTAGAGGCTCATGATGCAATTTCTCTCTTGAGCTCATTTGGTCATTGGCTAAAGCAAACAGAAACAGACAGTGATGTAGTACTATAAGCTGCAATTCTAAATACCAGTGGGGGGGGGGAGGGGTCAATTAAAAACATGGTTACGAGTTTAGCAATCGAAAGAAACTGGTGATAACTTGGATCAGAGAAAACACTACCAAACAAAAACTTAAAAGGTTATGGATCAAAGGAAGAAGAGTTAAGCTCAAGGAATGTAAAAATGAGACTTTGTAGTAATTAAGTGTAAATCTCCAAATGGAAAAGCAGAAAAGAAAATAGAGGGAACGTTCATGTAAATGACAATTCTAAAGTTTTTTTCTCCGCACGTGCAAACCATATTTGAGCAGACATGCAAGAGGTTAGTTCTACTCACTGTCAGAAGGTTTGCTATCACTTAGGAAAGGTTGCTGTTCCATGATGTCCATTGGAATTTTAATACTTGGAACTTTTTCTGAGTATGGGCAGTCAGACTGTGAAAGAAATGTACAACAGTTTTTAGAAAGTTTTTACTATACAGCCCTCCCTACCCCCCATTATTGCTCAAGGCTATCATATAAGCATTTACACTAAGAAGGACTCTGATATAATCATTCTTACTTGCTAACTTTTCAAATTCTACACAATTTTTCTCACATTTGCTTTCCACGCTTCTGAGTTAATGAGATAAATCAATTAAAACTAGAAACACACCAAAGAGAGATCACTACAAATTAAAACAATTATAAGGCTTTCTATAAGCTGGATTCACAAACAGCAAACATTTATGGGTTTGCTGTAGGGTAAAGTGTATAATCTTGATGTGAAAGATTAAATTTAGGAAACTTCCTCAACTATAACATGGTCTTGAAATTCTTTTTTCGTTTATGCTTTCTGATTCCATGTCTGAGACTTTCCGTCAAAGACAGGTAGAAGACTAATATTCACTATCAAGGAGCCCTCGATGTACAGTTGAAAATAACTTACCCCCCCCCTTACTTTAATACTGTATTAAAACTAGTTTACATTAAAGGTTCATTTCAATTTGCTTTTCCCAAAGATATGTGAAACTTAGCAAAACATGAGAAAAATAAAAATCAAAAGGAAGGTATAGGTATCTATGATTGTCATGTAAGCAGAGAAGAATCACAACCAGAATAAAATGACAAAATCAGGCTATTCATGGGGCTGTTTGAAAAAACAGGTCACCTAAGCCAAAACTATAGGGGATTTTCATAGGATTACCACCTTCCTTTTTTAAAGAATTCATTATATTGAATACAAGTCTATGTTTGGACCGAAAAGATCAAATCCATCCCTTAACTGAAAGCACCAAAGAATAGCCTTTAGCAAAAAGATGGGAGGGGGAAAAAAAAAAAGAACTAGAGGTCAAAGAAAATAAAGAAAAAATAAACCTTAACATACAGACTACTATATACATTGAAAATCTTTTAAGGTGAATCTGAAGAGAGTAATAAGCCACAAAATTATTTTAAAGGAATAAGATATTGCATTTATATTGAAAAAAATGAAGATGCCACATGCATGTACCTTTATGAGGATGCCAAGAAGGACAAATTTTAATCACAGTATTTCAAACATTTCCCCCAAATAATAGCATTTATAGATGAATAGGTTGGAAGCCAACCCTTAATCATAGCCTACCAGGCAAATCCAAAAATGACTGAGTGGCTCAAAATATTGGCAAGCCATAATTTTCACTATTTCTGCTCATTAAAGTTCTCTAACCACCATGCCCCTGTGTGGCTCTCTTTATACATGGACCCCAGCATCGTGATTACCAGCTGAACACTAGGAGAGCCACCCTCCAACTATAGAGCCCCCAAATAATGAGCTCAACACAGAGAACTTATTATACACATGTACTCTAAATTGCCTGCTTGAGTTCACTAAGACAAATACTTAAGCTTGTTTTTTTGAAGGGGGCTGGAGGAAGAAGAGAAAAAGGAAAAGAAAAGAAACAAGTATCACACATTATCTTCAAGAAATCTGTTGGAAATACAGAGCTGGAAATGGTAAATATCATTAATGTAATTGTCTAAATAAAATACAATTTATTAAAAATTGAAACAAGAATTAGAAGAACTTCTCAGGAGCTCATTTGATCCAACTTTTCACACCAGAGAACACAAATTTAAAAATTCTCAATAGTTGATATTTTATTTTTTTTTCTTAAAAACTATTAGAGATGAGGATTCTATAATATTAGTTCATATATTAGCAATATGTAGTAAAGTTTAAGTTTGGTGTCCATGTACATAAACTGCCATACTTGTTTTGAAAATTCAAGATGAAATATTACTTTATTTATGTCAATATTTCAGCCATTCTTTTTTTCTCTTTTTTTCTTGAGTGGTCTAGAAATTAATTTCAAATTTTGATTTCTATTCAACACCTAAACATATCATTCTTTTTAACAGTGTACCCTAATCTGTATTGTAATTCAAACACAGCTTCTTTTTCTGTCATCCCTGGAAACATAAAATCTATACACCTGTTCTCACTGAAGATGGATGATGACAGTCACAAAAGCTCCGAGACTCTTTTTCTCTTTAGCTAAATGTACCTCATATATTTAGCCTCTTTTTATTGGATCAATTTATCTGAAATCCAATTTTGTCTGTTGCCTTCCCTCACTGTACTATTTCTAAATTCCCCACAAAGAATACAATCAGACAGCCTGACCAGCTGGAAATAACCAGACGGGCCTGGATTGGAGTTTTGGCTTTGCCACTATGGTTGTATACGCTTAGAAAAATGACTTAACATTTCTCAATCTAAATTTTCTCCTGTGAAATAGGAACAAAAACATGTACTATAAAGAGCTCTTATCAAAGTAAGGACAAGTATGCATGATCAATCAAAATGATCAAGTACAGAGTAGACACCAAAACCTAACTATACTCCCACTATAAGCCTGTATACCAAGGGATCCAATTAGAATGGGGATACTGCACTGAGTAAAATCCACAACAAATCTTCACCTAGGAAATGTCACTTTGGCAGTCCTTTCAAAAGGCTACTGAGATAAACCCATGTGTGTATTAAATAATCCCAGCTGTTCCCCTAGTTCTGATTACAGAACCCTACTGGAGCACCTGTGAAATGGTCTCCTAAATTTAAAAAAAAAAAAAAAGGGCAATAATTTTATTTCTCAACTTAATCACCCAATTGCAGGAGGGTCACCTGGACTACAGAACTGACTACTACAATTATGTAAAAAAAAACAAAACAAAACAAAAACAAAAACCTAAGCTCCAATTGCCTTTTCTTTTCATTGAAGGGTTACAGAGAAATTACCTTAAATCATGGCAAAGTTCAATGTGAGGAGAAGTACAAGAGCAGAGAACTTTGGTTGAAAGCCTACTCCAATGAAAACATAGATCACAGGAGGTGAAGTCACAGGTATTTGTCCACATCAGGCTTAAAATTACATAAAACTGAATTATTATCTCAAATTTAAATCCTGGATTACCAATAGTGAACCAGATACAGTTATAACATTATGAAGCAAATTTCATTTTTATCCGAGATATGGGAAATTAGAGTTATTTAGATGTGGCGGGCCTTTTTTTTTTTTTTTGGAAGTCATTTTATCACTATTAGTATATTAATGGCTACAGAAAAACTTTGGAAAATATAAAGAACTAAAGAAAGAAAATGAAGGGCAAAGGAAGGTGAAGACTGACAGGTCACACAGCCAGGTGAATATTGTTGGAACTCAGCTATATATCTCACATAAAGGATTTTACACACACACACACACACACACACACACGTTTCACATATATTTTTTTTCACGTTTCTTTCTTTAGCTTTACTTTGGAATTTTGGAAAGTTCCTTACATCATCATTATCACTGTCCAGACTTCCTTTCTTCTTTTTCTTTTTCTTCTCATCTTCCTTCTTTTTCTTGTCCTTTTCTGGAATGACATCATCGAGGAAGCTGAGGTCATGTTGGGAGAAGAGGTAGTCCATGCCTTTTCTGACAGCTACAAGTGCCAAGATCTGAAAGGATAAATATAGAAAGTATGAAAGAAACAAAGTCAGATGAAGTCATAAGTATTGATACCACTCTATGAAAGGCAGTAGAAATCTATCATGTATAAGGCTAGAGTGTGATAGAACTCATCTTGCTTATATGGATTTATATTAGCTGGACCATAAACATTTTCTTTATGGGGAAAGTGGGTCATGAAAGTCTGAAGTAAAACTTACTTTGTTCACTGAAATGTATGATCACATTCAGTTAGAATGTCAACGTGAAATTATTTTTTAAACCATTTTCTTCCATGTCAGAATTTTAATAAAATGACTGAGAGTTTAAAGATAAAAAATAACAACCTGCATATGGTTTATAATTATGCAAAATTAAAACAGCATACAGGTTTTTGAAAAACAGGAAAATCTGTACAATGTACAATATGTTACATCTACAAAGAACTAACTTGTAGTGAGGCAGTACTTGAGTATGCTAGAGACATTTATCTACGGGGCAACTTCCAGCACTACTACAACCAGAAAACATACAGTGTGTCAGAGGCTGTGCTAAACTCGTAGGCAGTATTTTCTCATTTATTCCCACCACAAACTCAGAAAGTAGATATTATGATCTCCATCTTACAACTGAGGAAATCAAGGCTTGGAGACTTAAGTATGTCATCCAAGATCACAAAGCCAGGTAAGGAAAAAAAATATAATAAAGGGCCCCAGCTGTCTGCCTCTAAAATCAGTATTCTTAAAATACATATCTTTGATTCTATGAATTGCCCTTGAAGAGTAACTTCTAAAGGTACATCCAAGATGCCTTTGCTCAAGAGTAAAATTAGTATGCACTAGGATATAAGAGTCATGACTTTGTCTCAAATTAAACAGTTGTGTTTATCCTCATCATGCTCTATGTCCGTTTCTTCATCTCCTAGGGAAATTAACAACATCGGCCCTACTGATACGACATTATTGTTTTGTGATCAAGTAAGAGCTCTAGAAAGATAAAAAATACTTTATAAAGGGAATGCATTTTTAAATTATTATTTACCACAAGCAGTAAGTGATTTACTGGGCATATTTCAAAATTTACCCAGGTCTAAACTTTGTTTTCCTGTCTTTAGCAAAACTAATAGGTAGACTATATCAATAGGCAAATACGAGTCATTTCTCACACTCAGTGTGTTTTTCAGTAAGTGGATAGAGTTTAAGGGAAAAAAAAAGGAGATAGAAGGGACGATCATAAAAAAGATATGACTCTACAAATATCACTAGTATTTTACATCATTCTTTTCCTGCTTCCTTGGAGAAAAAAATACAAACAACAAATATACATAATATAAAATAATAACTCTGGCTAAGAGTAAGAGGAGTTTTATAAGGAATAAACTATGTCTGTATATGAAAATTCTGTTTCTAAAGCTGTGGGATAGACAGATAGACCTGAGGCTGGCTTGGTGACTTGCGTCAAGTGTATGCATGTGCATTTTCTTGCACATGACCATAGACGTGGGAACCTTAAATTACAACTAATCAAATCAAAATTATTTGGCTAAAGCTGGAAAAAATGAGAACCACACAGAAAAGACACATGTGTCTTCTATATTACAATGACAAATGACATTGGTATGACTTCATAGGTAGGTTCAAATAAAGAAGTCCCTACCATGACTGGGAAAATGATAGCAGCCACAGTTGACTTGAGGATCCAGAGCAGAGCTAGACACAGCACCTGCAGGAAAGTGAACAGGTGGACTCTGCGCAGGGGGACATGGCGCAGGTAGATAAAGTCTGGCTGGTGCTTCAGGGGCATCAGCAGTAGCTTCAGACGATCCATGAACTGGGGAGGAAAGGAGACGAGAGGACAACTGTATTACTTCAAGAGCTGATTACACAAACCCATTTCCACAATGCCTAACTAATGACCAGTGATTTATATTCTATAATTTAGGCAAGCAGTGTCCTTTGCAGAGGACCCTGGTCAGGGAACACAGGAATTTAGTCCAGCACAGTAAGAACATATTAGGAATCTTCCAAATCCTATTACTTTGCATAGAAGATTATGCAGATATATGAGATATAGTGGCCACCAAAAATGAAGTCACAAAGCCAAATATAAATTCTAGGTATTCATCTTTTTTTTACTATCTGAGTCTCTTCCAGAGAGAGAATCTTATGAATAGTTTCACAATGAAGGAAAACCTCGGGCAGCCCCGGTGGCTCAGCGGTTTAGCGCTGCCTGCAGCCCGGGGCGTGATCCTGGAGACCTGGGATCAAGTCCCACATCGGGCTCCCTGCATGGAGCCTGCTTCTCCCTCTGCCTGTGTCTCTGCCCCTCTCTCTCTCTGTCTCTGTGTCTCTATGAATAAACTAATAAAATCTTTTAAAAAAATGAAGGAAATCCTCTAACTCATGTATCTTACTCTGTTTCAGTCACCTTAACTGGAAGAAGAGAAGGTGCTACTTTAGACATTTCAGGGATGTTTCAAGGATACAAAGGAAGTATCCAATTTGAAAATGGGAATGCACTTATATTTTCATAAATTCCACATTTATCTGTGGCACGACTTAACTAATAACATTCAGCAATTCATTATCATTTCTTTTCAAAGAAAAGCCATATGACGATTACAATGAGTTTCAGAGTGTCCAACAACTAGATATTTGAATCTAGGAGAGGCTGTCACAGTGTTGTGCAGAAACAGGTACTAAACTGGCTGCCATGCCCCTCCGTGCCCAGGTGCCCTGCTTCAAAGATTAACTGCTGAGTTTACATGGATGATGAGAAGAATGATATTTAGGTAACTACCCTAGGATCTTTAAATCAAAGATACTCAGTGAATATCTGCTGAATTGAATTATTAAGTAATAAGACTCTGGCATAATATCTCCGCTTTCTTTCCAAAGGAAAGGGAGAAATGTACAATAAGCTAGACTACAACAGACAAGCTTCTTGGAAGCTGTTTCCTATGTAACAAACTTTCTTTCTCCCTCTAGGCCTATTTTTGACTGGAAGGGGTCTTGCTGTTTATAAAGATTGGGTTACAACATTTTTTGCTAAGTCAAATCTTGCCAAAAGGTCTAAAAGTGGGAGAGTCAACAGAAAAGGCAAGAGGGACAACAGCACTGCAGAATTTAAGAAATCCACTGGCTGTGCCTTTAGCAAAGGATTTTTTCCCCCATCACTATGAAATGGCGATTTTTTGCCTTCTATTTAATTTAATAAACACGTGCTGAGCTCCAACCATTAGTGAAGCCCCTAGAACACATAAATCAAACTTCTGATCTAGACGGACCTACTAAGGAAAAAAACCCAAAACAACAACGACAACAAAAAACTATTAGTTTGGGAGCCATATTAGTTTCATATTTTTTTTCATTTAGAGGAAAAAGGAATATTTACAAAGTCAGGTAAAAATATTTTTTACATATTTGTACTGCCCAAAGTTTCACAGGCACAGTTAAGCCCCCATTCACATTCATCTAGTCCAATCCACCAACACTATCTTGTATTTTGTGACAAATATCCAAATGGTGAAGAATTTTACTCAGAGGGGACCTAAACAGGGGAAAAATAAAATAGCCTTTTCTGCTTTTGGGGGTCTGGCCACCTGCCCAGCTCTATCTGACTCTAAAACCAAATTAATCTAAATTCAATAAATGAAAGGCAAGGACTATTATGAAGGGGTTTAAATAAATTCTTATGATGGTCACAGAACATGCAGTCTTTTCCCATTAAAACATTAGTAAGTGCTAAATAAGGCTACAATTAACAAGGTGCCAGAAAGCAGCAGAAGTACTTCCAGTTTCCTGGTGCCAATTAAATTAAACCTCAATTGAAAGACAAAGTCCCTCACAAAGTTTTTCCTGGTGATTTTTTTTTTTAAAGGGGCCGGTTCTACCCAAATTGTGAATAGCTGAAGTTTTGGACAAAAGTAGCACTAAACCACACTGACTTTATTCTTTTATTGGCGCAGAACTTTTGATCACTGATCTCAGCCATGTGAAAAGCAAATCAAATAATAGCCTGTTCTTAGTATAGTTTAAAGGCAAATGGATAAACAGTATCCTGAGGAACACCCTGAAAGGGTTTGATTTCCTTCTTGAGATGAAGGAAGGAAAGAAGGAAGGAGGGAAGGGAGGAAGGAGGAAGAAAGGATCATAGCTCTCACTTCCTTAGTTAAATGACCTTTAACAGATTATTTCAAGAATGGGTATATTTGACAGCGTTTGTTAGCACAAATTAATTTTGTTAATTAAATGATAAATAAGCAGAGAAAGTAGAAAACAAATGCTCTATCTATCTATCTATGACACAGTGCTATATTCTCTTAGATGTACAATATAAAAAAATTCCACAATTCTATATGCTACTCAGTGCTCATCATGATAAGTGCACTCTTAATCTCCTTTCTTGGTTTCACCCATCCCCCCACCTACCTCCCCTCTGGCAACCATCTGTTTGTTTTCTGTAAATATACACATTTTAAAAATCCAGTAGTTAATGAGTAGCACTTTTTGCCAAAGATTTGTTACTAGACTACTCTTACTACTAGAAAAAAACCAAGACTATACTTAGACTGCTATGGAAAACTCACCTGTACACCGTTAAGGGACGCTACCCCCATATACAGGAACACGCCATAGAGTACAGGCATGGGGATAAACTAGAAAGAAAAAAAGGAGAAAGGTTAAAGACAACAATAATAAAAACAGTAATAAAGAAGGATAATTTAAATAAAGGCCAAATCTGAAAGTAAACAATAGGACATAATAATACAGGGACCTCTAATTAGTGGGCTTTACTCATCGCTGATAAACTTCTAAGCTATACTTGAAACAAGTAGAGGGAGACTTTCAACTTTTATTTGATGCCTGCATTTTTTTTAAAGCAATGAGCATGTATGACCTCAAAAAAATTTTTTTAATGGGGAAAAAAAGTTTGTTTCCCTTTCCCCAAAGGAATGATTATGTAAACCAGATGTTTGCAGGAACTGAGAGGTAGAGAAAGGTAGACAGTTGCTTCGCTCCTGAGACCAAGTTCCTTTCCAACAGTCTGTTGATTTCTTCCTTAATAATTTTTGCCAAATGATCTATCAGCTTGGTGTGTAAATGCCTCTTTCAATTAAGCAAACATGAAACGGCTGTCCCCTTTCTTCCTCTCAGGAATATTAAGAGGACTAACTAATGAGAACACTGCTTGAAAGGAGCATCGAGCATACGGAAGCAATTAATTACACACATGCAGTAGTACACATTTTTAAAAAGTGAATTAATACATTTTCATGAATTAATTAGCCAGAGTCTTTTACAATAATACAAAGTGTTTTAAGAATGGGGAAGTTCCAATGCAATGTTCCTTATGTTTTATCTATTCCTACACCTTTGAAATGTCCTTAGTACTCTAGAAACTAAGCAACTCAAGGATGATTCTGTTTCTGGGAAGGCTTTTATTTGAACAACAAAAGGTTCTCAAGCTTGGATTTTGAAAAGAAGTCCAAGTAATTTCAGTTTTCAAAAACCACAATCAATTAAGTTCAATCTTACCAAATCTACATAAAGGAGGCTTTGTAGCCAGGAAACAGTATGATTTCAGAGTAATTTTTAAAGAACTATGACATGTTTTAAATGAAACACAATTTCTATCAGTCTTTCCTTGGAATTACCTAAAACAGTTCTGTGTCTGAAACCCTGTGGTGACTACTGGAGAATCAGTAAATTCAAAATATGTCATGACTATCTCCAATTGTTATTGGCTAACTACAAGAATTGTTAAATTTATATGTAATACATATCTTCAGTCACATAAAATATTACATTCTTCTTCTAGAAAAAACTAGTAATTGTAACATAGCTAATTTGATCTTGACTTCAGAAAAAAATTATTGAACACTGAATGTTGAGAAGGTAGGAGGAACAACAGTAAGAGTGTTGGGGAAGCCAAGTGTGCTGTAATACCCTACAATCACCACAAAGAGGTGAGCACATCACATTCAAGCCACTTGAGTTTTGACACGTGCCTTTATTTCCTGTAGAATGTACATATTTCCATTCCTCTGTACAAATTGACCAAAATATAACCAACAAAGAAACCATCTCACTGCTTTAACTCATTTTTTAATTTTTAAAAATATCTTTTGCAGGCAAAGGCACTCTCATTTTTCTTTAATATATGATGATTCCTTTCTTGTCATTTCATTTTTAATTTCTTGGGAAGGAAAGAAAGGCAGAAGGGGAAAAGAGAAGTATAGTTCTCTTAGAGTTGGCCAAGTAGTTAGAAATCCTGTAGTAGATACTTTTAATCTGAATAAAGTGTTTTTTCTGGCTTGAAAGAAGGTAATCACAAAGGTGATACTGAGCCTTAGCTCCACCCCTCCTCTAAGTTTAGCTAAATATTTTCTCTAATGTAATTCTAGCATCAGAATGAAGGAAAGCTGTAGCATGGTGTTGAGGTCTATGCTCTCTGAATTTATGCCAGATTTCACCAAATCTACCACCAAATAAAATCAGAAGGTACCATTAACTCAGAATGGTGTATGGGTAGGAAAACAGCTTTAGAGATGATGATGTTTTTTTTTAAAAAAAAAAATTCTTTGGCGAAAAGGAAAATAGCACATATATGGAAGTCTATTGATTCAAATTTTTGGTCACTTTCAATATAATACAAACATCTTAAGAAATGCACCATTTTCTTTAAGATAGTGCAGTGTGTCTCACTAAAAATCTTTGAGTTTGGAAATCTTGATGAAATCTGACAGAATTACTGGGTTAGAGGATATTTTTTATTGGATTTGGTTCAGGAGTATATCAAAAGGTCAATCCTTAAAAATCCATCACAATAGAATCATTCATCACAATGGAAATTTCACAAAGGAAGAAAAAGAAGAATGTTTCAAAAAGATGTGATCCTATTTTAAGTTAAATTAGCATAACATACATAGCAGTAGCAGGTAGGCATTTTTATAAAGCAAGACGGAGAAATTAAAACACAAAAAACTCAAGGTATACTAAGATTATAGGTATTTCAAGAATTATCAAATTATGCAAATAAAATTATATAAATAAATATAGCCAGAAAACCAAAAAGCCCAATATAAATACTATGCTTTTAGTAAACATTAAAAATGAAAAAGTAAATGCTTGATTCTACAGCCAGATAGAAAATTATATTAAAGTCGGTGAAGATTTAGCATACTCCGACTATGTCACCAAATTTTTTAAGTTCTGACGAATGTAGTTCCATTCTTTTTTACTTGGCCCTCCGTTTTGATTTCCTGATAGTCTTAGAATATTCCCATAAGAAAAAAAAAGGATAAATTTAATAAGAAAGATAGATGGTAGTTGCCCACAGTGCAGAATTCAGTACAGGAGTGAGGCCTCCCAGCAGGATAATAACCATTGTGTGTGTGCCTGTGTGCATGCGTGTGTGTAAAACTCAGAACGAGGTACTGATTAAGAGCGTAGAAGCACAGAAGTTGGACACCTCTGGGTTCCAATTCTGACTATACCTGTTGCGGAACTCTGAATTGTCAATGTTTATCCTCAGTATTCTCACCTATATGGTGGCTACAATAAAGATTATATAATATATAAGATCTGCTTCAGGGACTGGCTCATAATAGATACTCAAGAAATGACCAATGTGGTACTGATGTCATTATTAGCATCAGGACCTTCACTGGCAAGAGAGAAGCCTGCAACTGCTCCCTCTGGTTCTTCTGTAGGAGGGGGTGGGGGCAGGAGGAGTATAGGCAGAATGATGGCTGCAAAGGTCCGACTCGAAACCTCGGTTTTCTATATGCTCTACAATATTGTCCTTTCTATTATAACAACTGTCTCCAGGAACACATTATTAAAATCACATCCTAATGCCTTTAAGCCTTAAAAATTTGGAACCATAAGGAAGCTGCCGACTTGCAATCTGGTCCCTAGTCACTGAAGAAACCATGGAGTCGCTTATGATGAAGAGTTTGTGAAAATGCCACATTTCTCTTTACATAAGAGAACTGGAAATTGGATCAAAGAAGCTGGAGAAGATCATCTCATGGGAAATGAAAGTAAATGAGCTCTTTGAGGGCAATACTGTTTTATTTTAAAAGGCAATAAACCACGATGGTTATGAGGTCAGGCTTTGGAGTTAGAACTGCCTGAGTTCAAACCTTGGTTCTACCATTTAAGAACTTTGTGAGTTGGCAAGTCATTTATACTTTTTTTTTTTTTAATCTGTAAGATGAATGCAATTATACATATATTTTTCATAGGTTTTATTGGACAACTAAATAAAAACAGTCTGTGAGGAGTTCTTGGTCTAATGCCAAACTTCCAATAAATGGGAGCCGCTATTACCACCACCATCATCATCCTCACTACCATCTCTCCTTGGTTCCCTGTTACTGAGCAGAGCATGGGGCACACTGTAGGAGCTCCACAAATGCTTGCCAGATAGAAATTCAGTGCTAGCCTCCACATTTCAGAACCCTAAACAAACCTGAAAGACAAATTTTGGCTACACCTCACGTTAAAGATGAACTAATTCAAGCAAAGGCAACAGAAGCAGCAGTGAACTTGACTTGATCTTTATTTCTTAAGTTTGTCAAAAGAACGAAAAAAAAAGTAAGCTCTAGGAATAGTCTTTCATCTTGCTGCTGCCCTGTGGTCTCCCCTCATATCCTCATGCAGAACACTAGCTTCACAGGCAGGGTTTCTGCTGCAGAGACCCAGATCTAAACTGCTTAACTGGCCTGGGAAGCCAGTGCTTCCTGTTTCCAAACAGTTCCGTACTCAATCAGTGATGGGGTTTGAGGCATGTATGAGTGCAGCTGGCCATGTATGAGTTCAGGGTATCCCCATGAACTTAAAGCTATAACAAACTATTGCTCCTTATGTTTTTCCATGTAAAAAGACTGACTTCGGCAAGGTCAAATCAAAGTAAGCCTCCATAAGGAGGCACAGAGAAAAGTACCCGCCCTGCTTACAGCAGGGAGAAAATGACATCTGAGGCCCCTAGACCTGTGGGACTGGGGGGGGTTGGGCAGGGAAGGCGTTGAGCCCTATCATTTTTAAAAAGTGAAAGGCACATATTTCTCTTGATCCCGGTTCATTTGATCTGCCTTTCAAAGGCCGATTCTTAAGTAAAAGCATTCTCTAAAGTTGTCCTCTGTTCTTTTAAAACACACATAAGTCAAATGGTGGAAGAAAAAGATTCCCTCCTCCTAAGTAACCCCTGATACCTCTCTTTCTGTGTGAATTCTGAGGTTAATTGTTAATCCTGACTCTTACTTGGTCATTACTTAGGTGTTAGTTAAACTATACTCTCATCTGCTTCTTCCTGTATTGACTTTTTACAGGAACTACCTAGAATTCTGTGGTGAATGCTTCTAAGTTACCCAATTTCAATGGTAAGAAGGTTTTGATCTGAAATGAGCTAATGTGATGGTTCCCGAAGTAAAGAATAGTTCTACTCATCAAAGTCTGGAATCACAATTGTGAATGCTGGACTATTTTATTCTTGGTGTTTTGAAATCTAGGCTTCCCACAATATGTTGGAAGCTATAGTAATAAAACAATTTCATTTCCCACACTTTGGGCACAAACACTGCCTAGTGAAAATGTTTTCTGGACCACCTTTTTCATTGATTTTTTTAAAAGATTTTATTTATTTACTCATGAGA
This sequence comes from Vulpes lagopus, assembly GCF_018345385.1. Classification (NCBI taxonomy): domain Eukaryota; kingdom Metazoa; phylum Chordata; class Mammalia; order Carnivora; family Canidae; genus Vulpes; species Vulpes lagopus. Next base: position 82,641,928 of record NC_054835.1, on the reverse strand, counting down.
CACACACACACAGAGAGAGAGGCAGAGACAGAGGCAGAGGGAGAAGCAGGCTCACTGCGGGGAGCCTGATGTGGGACTCAATCCTAGGACCTGGGTATCACCACCTGAGCCAAAGGCAGATGCTCAACCACCGAGCCACCCAGGTGCCCCTTTCACTAATTCTTACAATGACTCTTTGCACTGACTCAAAGTTGCCAGACGGAAATACCCATAATTATAAACCTTAGCAGCTGAACAAAGGTGAACTTAAGGAAGGTCAAAAGGAAAAGCAAGCTCATGCTCATTGATCCCTTACATCTCTCTTGCTCCTTTCTCAATATTCTAATCTGTTCCTGCAAATACTCAGGTGCTTTGCAAAAAGAATCATTGCAAAATAAAGAACAAACGGGCTTTCAGCTTTAATTCCTCTGCAGCCACATTTGGGTGCAGGGTTAGAAAATAGTTAGGAAGAGGCGTTGTTGAAAATGTGAGTCTTGCATCTTTTCCTAAAAATAGCAATTTATACAGTATCTGTTCTCTGTGTCCCTTTGGGATCATACACGATTACTCAGCTAAAAAAAAAAGCTTTTAAACACATCTGAGTTTTATGAGTTAGGATTTTACACTGTGTTGATGAAAAGACATAATACAAAAATAAAGGAAATAATGGGTGGGGGCTGATGGGCTAAAGGGTTCATCTGAACAGATGAAAAGATTTCTATTATGCCCTACTAGTAGCTAAGCACTAAGAGACCCCATAAAAAACTCTGCAGTTGTGTCATGTGAGCCCACCTTTAAGGAACCCAGGGGCAAATTCATTCCTATATATCCTCCCATAACATGAGGTCATAAATGCCTGCAATGACCTCTCTAAAAATGGATCTGTCCAGATGAGGTTCTATTGCCTGTGTGGTCGAAAGCTGTCAGACTTTTCCACCAGTTGATGTGCTGGTGTCGTGGGGCAACAAAGGAACATAAAACCTTTTGGTAGTGGATTTGATGCTATGAAACTCAACTTCAAACCTACCCTACAACTTGCTTTGTATAGGCAAAAGGGATAATAGATTTCCCTCTGTCCCTGAAAAATGTTAAGACCCAGACTCTCTTAAGGTTCTTCATATGTGACCAGAAACAACTTTGTTGAGGTTACTTTAAATTTTATTTTCCTATATGGTACGTGAAATGCATATTCCTTCATGATTCCTGTCATAAATTAATTAAGCCAGTTAACTGACATTGTGGAAACCAGGGATAAGAGATGAATATTTAAATCTTTTAACTGTTTACCAAGTATTTTATGCATAATGTATGTGTTCATCTAAATACTCTGAGGGGCAAAACCAGTCTTAATCATAGGCTAAGAAATTATAGTTTCACTTTCCTCAAATTCATCTGAATGGCAATTGACTTATAAATGTGCCAGCTTGAGAGAAGTGGAGGACTTTTGCCTTTTCCTCTGTGTACTTCTGTACTGCTTGAATTCTTTTTTTTTTAATTTTTTAAATTTATATATGAGTGTCATCACAGAGAGTGAGAGAGAGAGAGGCAGAGACATAGGCAGAGGGAGAAGCAGGCTCCATGCAGGGAGCCTGACGTGGGATTCGATCCCGGGTCTCCAGGATCGCACCCTGGGCTGAAGGCAGGCGCTAAACTGCTGCGCCACCCAGGGATCCCTTGTTTGAATTTTTTACAAAAATGTACTGCTCCATCACTTGTATTGTATAGTTAAGCATCTTAAAAATCTGAAAAATGAGAACTGTTGAGAAATAAACAAAAATTGGGGTGCCTGGGTGGCTCAGTCAGTTAAGAGTCTCCCTTTAGCTCAGGTAATGATCCCAGGGTTCTGGGATCGAGTCTCACAACAGGCTCCCAGCTCACTGGGGAGCCTGCTTCTCCTTCTCTTTCTGCCTGCCGTTCCCCCCTGCTTGTGCTCTCTCTCTAATAGATAAAATCTTTTTAAAAATAAATAAAATACACAAAAATTTTCAGAGACAAATTTGAAAGGATATTAACAGTGGATGTTTATAGCTTCTAGATCTATATAGGTAATTTTATGCTTTGTATGTACTGTGGTGCAGAGTATCAAACACAAATTATCAATAATTGACCAGTATTGTTGTATAATAGAAGAAGAAAATGCTTGTGTCACAAAAAAAGAAATGGAAGCTCCATGAAAGTTAAACCTGCTCTTTTAACCCTATCTCGTCTTCTAAATAGGTATTCTCATAGGGTTCGTATTCATCTATTTTTGCAGATAGTCACCCCATCAATCAAAGCTACATATTTGACTCTTGACTTTCTAAAAAATCTACCATATGTTTTTTTTCTTCTTCAGAAGTTCATTTCTAAAGGTTTTTGTCAGAAATCAGTAATTTTACTCTATTCTCCAGGCCTTCTGATTCAAAGAAAATAGAAATGCAGTCAGCAATAATAAAGAATGGAGAAAAGTTACAAAATGATCATATTATCCAGGAGTCTGCTGTGTGCATGTGCATGGGGGGCAGTGCAAGCAGGATTTAGGAACAGGTAAATGGAAAATAATGGGAAGAAGGGATACAAGGGGAGTAAGAAACATAGTGAGGAGGGGCAAATCAATTGACTAAATTGTGTGGAACTGCCATTTGCATAGGTCAAAAAACCTAAATACTGGTAATTTAATGTGGTTCAATCAAATAACTACAATAATAGTAATAATAATAATAACTAATAATAGAAGGAGTGAAGGAGTGAGAAGGACATCAAAATGAAAGTTTTTAAAGTCCTCAAGTCCTCATTCTACTGACCCGTGCTTCAGTGTGTTCCAGAACTGATGAGAATCTTGCAGATAAGGAATTCTACTCTTCACATTACCTGTCAATGTACTGAGGAGGAGAAAGAGGTAAATATTTCACATATTTACCTTCAAGATGGGAGCCATAAAGACTGACAGACCAGTCAGGATAAACACGAGGGTTCCAGTGACTCTCTGTTCCCTAAAACCAAATAAAAAGATTACCAATTTACCTCTTGTTTTTTATAAATATGCTCTTGTCTTTTCACCTTCCAAAAAGATTATCCATTGACCAAATTAATGTTTGACGAAAACAGCAGATGTATTGATATCTTATAGAAATTAATACCTCAAGGACAGCATATAAGCTCAACATAACTATAGAATTCTCTTAAAACTATTGTATAATGTGATTTCAATTCAAGAGAAAAGTGATAAAGTGATTCTGTTAAATCCTTTGCTCCTTTCATCATCATCATCATCATCATCATAATAATAATAATAATAATAATGTCACTTGCTCTTAGTCCATCAATTCCTGGCCTCTTTGAAGCCCTTATTTTTTAAATGACTTGTACTGTTGTGTAATTACACCTTCTTTCACAGGAGACAGATATTACATTGTCCTGCATTCTAATTAACAAACAGCTCAGGGAAATTTCATAAGTGCAATAAATCCCATCAGTCTAATTTCCAAATCTACAACAACAAGAGTACTTTTTAATAAATAGGATTCCCATCCAACACCCCCTCCCCCAGCCCCCAAGAAAGAATCACCCACTGTTGTGGCGTGGGAAACAATGGCTCTGTCCTGCAAGCTATGCACTCAAGCACTTAGAAGCAGGGTTTGCTATAAAAAGTATTCAACAAAGTATAAAGGTCTTAGACAAGTCCTTCATGGCTACCCAAATTTAACAGCTGGAGGTCAAGGTTTCTCAGTGCTTATGGGGACAGAAAATGAACTGGAAAATAAGAATTCCTTTCCCTTTGTAGAATCTTAAAAATCACAAGGAGGCTCAAGAGTTTTGGGGAGTCTCAGCAAAGCTGAAAGGTTAAAGGGTTTTGCCTTTACACAGGATTGTGATAGAGTAAGTACCACAGCACCGAAATAAGCTGCATGATGAAGAAAATGAATGAGCTGTTTGTGCTTTTATGTTGCATCATTTAGCCTTCATTAATCAAAAATGTTTTATGTAAAATAAGAAGTGAACTCGAAAAATTATTGAAGACTTTTTAAGGAAAATTTAGTCCTTTCTGGAACAGCAAGTACAGGAATAAATTAATCATCACCAGCCTTTTCTCCTCCCATTCTTCCCATTTCCTATGGATGACACATTGACATGGCATGATGTGTTTTGCCATTTTCTTCTGACTTAACGTACCTCACTCCTAGAAACTTTGGTTGTTCTCCAGGGGCAGAAGTCTCTGTCTCCATCTTCAAACTGTCGATGTGAGCAATGGAAATGACAGTAGCAGCCACATACCACGGAAGAGCCATAAAAGAGCACACCACCATGAGGATGGCCACCCAAAAGAGATCCAGGTGATATCCAGCTCCTTTCTGTACAAAGAGGTAACAAAATCATATGGAAAAAAATTACTCATCTTGTCCAATTTCCAGATGGGAATTAAGATTACCAAAAAACCTCAACTCACATGGCTTGCTAAAAATATCTACTTCAAGGTAAGTTTTTCAAGTAAGAGAACTTTATCTTCCTCATATTATCCCCCTAGCAATTAAACACAGAGCTGCCACATGACACCTCCTCTAGCTTGATTGAGGTCGCAGCTTACGTATCATTTGCTTGTTAGTTATCCTCTCTGTATCCAATTTTGTAATCAGAAAAATGGAGACAGACATCTACTTTGAAGCATTATGACCATTCAGTGAAGAAACAGAGGCAAACATCTTATAGGAACTTAAAAGGTAGTGGTTGTTGCATAGTAGGAGCTCAGAAAACAGTTATGATAGCTGTGGTGGTACTGGTTATTGTTATCTTTTTTTTTTTTTAAAGATTTTATTTATTTATTCTTGAGAGATAGAAGGAGAGACAGAGCCAGAGACACAGGCAGAGGGAGAAGCAGGCTCCATGCACCGGGAGCCCGACGTGGGATTCGATCCCGGGTCTCCAGGATCGCGCCCTGGGCCAAAGGCAGGCGCCAAACCGCTGCGCCACCCAGGGATCCCTGGTTATTGTTAATACAAGCACAAAAAGCACCTTAAAAGCAGGCACTAATCCTTCTCTGTTTGACTGTCTAGCAAGAAGTTGTTCACCTAGACAGTGTTCAGCATATGTAGACCTCTAGAGATCTGAAAGCAACCTTAAGAAGGTATGCATAAGATGATTTCTCACCTTTCACAGTATATGAAAATAATTGTTCAATAACCTATTCAACATGATCATCAAGGTAATTAATGCACCCTTCATCAGAAGAGGCTGATTTCAAACACTGTCCAATGGTCACAATACCATTTATTGACTAGAAGAGCAGACGATGTAACAAAAGGTCTCTCTCTTTTACTCATTATATAAATAGTGTTAAATGTGTCCGCAATGTTATTCTGTGATTATATTTCTCTGCTCTATTTATGAAGAAACCAAATGCTTAATACCCCTACGGAGCCTGAGAAAATAGAGCAGTCCAATTTCACAGCATGAAGCAGCAACACCATGAGCCAGGATATGACCAATCTGAGGGAATGGAGATGTTGCCTTTAAAAAATGAGAATGTAATTTATACTAGAAACCTGGTGACTGTTATCATGCAGATCCAATTACAGTTAGTTAGAACTTTGCTCTCTTCTCACTGAAATGCCAAGACTTCACCGCTGGCTCACAAACATAGGTCTAATCATGTTCTCAGAGAACTCATCATAGGCAAGGGTTGACACAAGAAAGAAAAGCATATACTGACTCTGTCCACATTTGACTATGAACAAAAGTCTCCTTGGGAGACAAAGGTTAATATATATTCATAAAAGCAGTTCATTTCAGTACAAATGGTTTGAAACCATAGGGTTTGAATTGGGAGTGGGATATGGTAAGGGAAAGGAGAGCACAGGGTGGAGATTCGCTGAAATAAACTTGTTCAAGAATTATTAAGGAGGTGAGTATCATGATATATCTGGGTCTCAATCATTCTATTCCTTGAACAAATATTACTACCAATTTTATTAATAGGCACAATTCTAGGTGTTAATGGCATATCCGTGAATGAAACAGACAAAAATTCCCATATGCAAGGTGTTTCCATTCTACTGAGACAACAATAAACAACATAACTGTAGACTATACAGTATCTTAAATAGTACTAAGTACAAAGTAGAACTATGAGAATTTGGGCTTGTAGGCTGAGTGTAATGGAGGCCACTGGAGGGTTTTAAATGGAGGAGTGACATGACTGGCTTATGTTCTAAACACTATGGCTGCTGTGTTAGGAACAGACTAAAGAAAGTCAAGAACAGTAAGACCAATTAGGAGTTAGGAGGTTGCTACCATAATCCATACAAGAAACTGTGACATTTACAGCTGGAGTGTTAGCAGTCAAGATGGCAGGAAGTGTTTGGATTCTGACTACACTTTAAGGTGGAATCTATAGGATTTGCTCATCGCCTGTGAACATGTCTTATGTCCTTGCTGTAGACCGCTCATGATCTGGCCTCTGTTCACATCTGTAGCCTCATCTTTCACCTCTCGCCGGCCCAGATCCTATATCATGGCCACTTTCAATCACATACAATTCCTTCAATGTATCTTTCATACTAATGCCTTTGTGTTTTTGTCCATATAGTACCCTTTCCTTGGAATAATGTCTACTCTTCCTTCCTTTTACCTTGAATCAGTCCTACTCAACCTTAAGACTTAAATCAGCCTTTCTATTTTCTTTTAGTTTTCTTGCCTCAAGCCAAGTGAGATGGGTAAGTCCAATTAAGTTATATTTCCTTTTCTATTTTCCACTATTGCGTTACACTTTCCTTCACCACAGCACTCATCACACTGTTTTGAAATTATGTGTGTATTTATCAGTCTTTGGTACTAGACCGTCCTGAATACTGAAGTAGAGTTCATGGAACATACTCAATTCTCAATTAACATTTACCAAAAAACGAACCACAAGTAGCATGTATACATTTTTCTGAGTAGCAAATATAGACTCTTAATCAGCCATACAAAAAATTAAAACTAGATTTGTTAATTGGTAGAAATGTGAATCACCTGGAGGGGGGGCAGTGGACAACGGCTAGAAATGTCAGTTTTAAGCCCTATATAGACTAAACCACTCAAGACTATATTAGAGGTACCATCATGGTAATTAATGGACAGGGTTCCCAAATCTTGGCATCAAGGAAACTGTAATAACTAAGGATGTACACATTGCCCAGATCAATGGGTCAAAAGAATAGTTGTGGGAAAAGTCATGTAGGCTACCATGAGCCAACTCCATGCTTTCTTGCTCTATTTCAACAAAAACAATTTTGAACAAGATATCCTGGAGACTAGCAAAAAGGGGCCACATAATACAAAGAGGGTGAAATGAGGATTTTAGAAAGTAGAATACAAAGGAAACTATGCAAAACCACCAAAATAAATAAAGGCTCTGGGAGAAAATAATTATAGATACATAATTACTGTGTGCCCTGACATCATTCTCTTCAAAAGTGTCTTCCTTTCCCTCAACCATGTTGAGACTTCTTAATACTGTTAAGAGGAGGGGGAAATCATCAACATGACCTGAAGGCCCTGGCAGGTCTGCCTCTGTGTGGTTCCCTCTCCACCCTCAACTCTTCATCTCTCAGGGCAACCACACTGGATTATATCAGGCATTCACTCTTGTCAGGTTACTTCTCTTGTAAAGCCTGTACTTACATAGTGATTCCTGTGCCAGAATGGCATCTAGCCTCATCTAGCTAATTCCTACTAATGTTTTTAAAAATCAGTGTAAGTTCCACCAGTTTAGGAACTCCTTATAGTGCTTAAAGTAGGTCAAACGCTCTCTTATAGATTCTTAAAGCACCATCTCCTTCCTTCACAGCACTAGCCACATTTGAAATGTCATATTTTGCATGATTATTTGAATTATACTTCTCATTCTCATGGACCAGAAGCTGTAATGAGAACAAGGACCATGTATGTTTTTATTCGCCACCACTGAACCCCCAGAACCTGGTACAGTACCCATCATAGAGCAAACACTCCAGATAAATGTTTGTTGGGTAAATGAATAACATTCAATGGCACTCTGCTACATCCTAAAAGGAAAAGAATAGATAATATATAATTGTTGTCCTCAAATGGCTTACAATGTAGTGTTAGAGCTGAACAAATCAAGAGGCATTTGCAATACTATTGTGTTCTATATTTGGGGTGAGCTTGCATGGTAAGGTGCCATGCAGAAGGAGTACTAAACCCAAAGTCAAAGATGGTATTCATAGAAGGTGGTATTTAAGCTGAGTTCTAAAATGTGAGCCATAAGCATCTGGGAGGCAAGATATGGAGAAGTAGGAGAAATAAACTAGGCAAATACACCACCATTTTGAGAAAAGAAATAGAGTTGATGCATAGGAGGAGATGGGAGAGGTAGGAAACAAGGCTACAGAAGTTAAGAACTTTAATGTTTTGCTAAAGACTTTGGAATTTTTATCATAAGAGCAAAGAGAAACCATTGAAGGCTTTTAAGGGAGGCAAGTGATATGATCAGATATCTGTTTAGAAGAATGGCTCTGTTGGTTTGCAGAGGATATACTGGAAGTGGTCAAGACTAGAGGCAGAGAGGATGGATGTGACAGCATTGCCATAGTCCAGGCCGGAGATAGCACAGTTCCAACTAAAGTAATAGGATGGGGAAGGACAATGGACAGATGGGACAGATTAAGGAGACTGTGAGTCCAAAGAGGGAAAAGTAATGAATTTATTTTGCCAAATTTCAATGTTTGAGGCTTACAATGTCTATCTAGTACAGTATCCTACATACAGTGAACACCGGAGACATATTTACTGACTAGAATAGTAAAAGCTATCCTAAAAAATTCAAAGTGCTCCAACTATTGCCATAAAGACCCAGAGCCCAAATGGTTATGTTAGAGACTTTGTTCCTGCAAAACAAACCTATATATATGAAAACAAGCCAACCCTAAGATGTTTCTTTTAGTTAAAGGTATCTGAATAAGTAGAATCAGATGGAATAAAAATAGTATTCAAATATTGGAACTTTTAATAGAAACAGTACTGTAAGAAATATAGACAACAGCATTTTTCAAAAATAGCATGTGAATTGTTCCTTACGCTTTCCTCCCCATTGCCATTGCCTTTTGCAGATTTTATAATCTCCTACTTGGATTATTCAGGGGCCTCCTAACCACTCCCCTCCACCCACTCCCACTCTGGCACCTCTCCTACCCAACTTTAATGCTGCTAGCAAGAATGTTTAAATGCAGTGCTGGTACCATCCATCCAGGCTGGAATGTTGAGGAAGCAGGGAAGGCCAGCAGGAGATGAGCAAGACAAACAGGACAGAACTGGTCATAATGAACACCTGGCTTGCCATGCTGAGATGCTCCTCATTTGATAGTATGATAGGGGCACACAAATATTCCTGAAACCTCATCATTCCTTAGATATGCCTTGCACATTCCACCCTACTCTTCAAACTGGTATCCTGTTTCTAAGTCTTGACATTTGTTTAAGTCCATTCTCTCTCTTCAAGGTCCAGCTCAAATTCCCCTGCCTCCTTGACATCACTTAGCAACCCTTGGCCCTCAATGCCGTCCTCACCATAGAAGTCCTTGCTTCAGTCCTGTCCCTGACAGCCCACTCTCCTTACAGAGTAGTCTTTTAAAAATCTCCATTATTATATGACATTTCCCTGCTCAAAACCCTCCAGTGGTTTCCTGTTTCCATCCAAAATAAAACACAGTAAAATTGTCTGTAAGGTTCTATATTGCTGTTTCTTTCTGGAACTATTTTGCCCTATAGGGATTATTTGTCAATGTCTAGAAATATTTTTGTTTGTCACAACTTAGGGGAAAGAGAGGCATCTAGGGGGTAGAGAGCAGAGATGCTGCTAAATAGCCTACAATACACAGGACAGCCACGACAAACAAAGAATTGCAGTTGAGAACCTTTGTTCTACGTGATCTGGCCTTACGCCCTTTGACCTCATCATGCATCACTAATTCCTCTTGTTCCAGTTACACTGGTCTGTTATCTGTTCTTCAACATACCAAGCTCCTTCCCACCCTGGGGCCCTTGCACTTGCTCATATCTTTACTTGGAAAACTGTTATTTAATAAGCACCCATTGAACACCCTATACTATGTTAGGCCTTGTGTTAGATAAAATAATAAAACAGAATATGTGCCCCTAAGGGGTTTAGATATTATTATTTGAAGCCAGATATGGAAGCAAATAATTTATTGTATGCGTAAGACACAAGGCACAAAGAAAACCAAGTCAATCCCAACCTTGGTGGTGGAGTTAAGGGGTGAATAGGGAAAAATCCACTAAACTCTTTCAGAGCAGAAACCATAACAATTCTTATCTTTAACAACTAACACAAGTGTTCCATACATAGCAAGGACTCAAAAAATGCTCAAAAGGTTATGTATGTCCTTTAAAGTTTAAAAAAGTCCTGTCTTTGTGAATATAAATCTAAAGGATGTTCTACTTTTTGAAACTAGAGATTGTTTTAAGTAGCAGGACAGGAAGTGAAATTTTACTTTCTTTTGGTATTGTATATGCCTTGCTAATACAGAACAAAAGTCAATTGGAATAAACCCACAGAAATCAAGATCTACAGGAGAAAAAAGACTAATCTACTGCCTAACGTTTGTATCTGGCAAAGAGATGATAAAAAAGGGTCAGGAGAAGTACACACACATGCACAGACACAGAATAAACATTCATACTAGGAGTGCCCCACGATCCAGACAATAAGCTGGTTTATGGGGACACCAAGAACCATGACATAGTTCCTCCCCACAAGGAGCTAACAATCAGATGAGGAGACTCAGATTTGTACACAAATTATAATGCACTCTCAACAGAGATTCAAAGAGAAATATACTTGGAAAAGACACCCAAAGTACAGAGGATAAACTGTTCAACAATGTCTAGAGTGAACCCACAAAAACTTCCTTCTGTGATGACATCTAAACAGGGCTTTGAATAATATGACACTTACTATGAGAACTGGAGATGGGTTGACATGTTTTCAGCTATCACCTGTCTAACACAGTACAACAACTCTGACAACCATGAGGTCCAGGATAACCAAATTCTTTAATATGTATTTACTGAGCCTACCATATGGAAATCATTGTGATGGGCCACAAGAGAGGTGGAGAAAGAACTAAACCATGTCCTTGCCTCAAAAATGTTTGGGCCAGAAAAGGAGATAAGGTAATTATACAACCTAACCTCCATGCAAGATATCATGTGACCAGTGCCACAGAGTGATACATATATAGTAAGAGCAAAAATAAGAACAAAAGAAATTACATTAGGAGTGAAGGCTACACTGATATGTTCATATCTGGATGCTCTTAAAAGATGGGAAGGGTTTTGGTAAGTGGTAATCATCGAGGAATGGAGAACAGAGTTAGAATAACTGGCAGGAAATGCTAACAGATTTGAGGAGAAACCAAAAATCCATTGATCTGAGCATTGTATAGTATGTGAAGAGCATTATTCTAAATTTAGGTTGAGAAAATATCACAAAGAGATTTAAATCCCAGGTTAAGGCAAATATAGTTTCTTCAAGAGGCAAATGTTTAGAAGGCAAAGGTTTAGAAATATAGGACTGACATATACGAACGACACTTTAAAAAATTACTGCTTTTGAAATGAAGCAAGGGAAACTGATTATTAACTCATGGCTAAACAGTTAGAAAAGTCTAGACATGAAATAAGAGGACTGGATTTAAGGTTATAATAGGAATACAAAGAAAAAATAAAACAAGCCAAATTTTGGAGTTATCCAATAAAATGACCTCAAATTAAGAGTTTTACTACAGAAGATAACAGAAAATTTATTGATACACCAACTTATCTCTATTTCTAGATACCTATCCTAAACTATTTCTCCCTCCCACATATTTAAAATCATCTTCCTTGTGAGAAGTATCCCTTGCTCTGCAGTTTGAAGCTCAGACTGCCTCTGCAATAATTTAGGAAGTAACCTTGGAGAAGTCATGACCTTGCTGAACCTGGTTTGCTTTTGAGTGCTCTGCAGGGATAATGTGGGACATAACTAACCAAAATGATAGCCAAGAAAAGCCAAGTGGTTTGGCGCTCCTACATTAATGGCAGAGTTGTTCAACAGAGTGGAAAGGTAGATCCTATTCCAACAGAGCAATCAGCCAGCCAGGGCCACTTGACACCTAGCCAAAGCAAATGCCATCCCAAAACATGCTGTTTTTAATATTATAATGCCTCCATCCCTCTCACTGTTTCAGGTTTCTCTTTTGAATCAATTTCATAGCAGTTAGGGCCTTCTAATTTTAGACAGGATCTCCAATTTTCACATTCCACAGCCACCTTTCCTAACAAAATGTGAATAAAACAATATTCAGAGTAAAAAGTCTTTCATCCATGATGTATCTCCACAGATTTGTGTCAAAAGATTGGCACTTATTCTGTAACTACTGTCATTCAAAGAAATTATTTTAAATAAGCAATTCCTAAAGTGATGAAAACTTATTTTCTGTATACTCAATTCCTATTTTAAGAGGTAAATCCTAGTATGTCTTTATTTTCCCATGTTTTCTATAGGAAATAGGAGAATTTTAAAAATTCCATATTTTTATCAGGATTGCATGGCTGGCTCAGTCAGTGGGGTATGCAACTCTTGATTTTGGGACTGTGAGTTCGAGCCCCACATGGGGTGTAGAGATTACTTAAAAAAAAGTATTAAAAAAATATATATCTTATAAATTCTAAATTTGCTAAACTTGAAATTTGGAATTTTATTAATAAGAAAATGAACAAAAGTGAAGAAGAATTTACCTCCAAAGACACACAGCAAATTTATATATATAGATCAACTATTATATCAAAATTTAAAATGTTTCCTCTTTTCAGAATAAAATATATTAGCTATCATCAATTTCCAGCCTTTAAAACTAAATCAAACTGAAATCCTCCCAGTAAAAAGTATCTAACAATGCTTAACAGATATAGAAAATATCTTTTAGTGCAGCCCAGGTGGCTCAGTGGTTTAGTGCCACCTTCAGCCCAGGGCCTGATCCTGGACCCGGAATCGAGTCCCACATCAGTCAGGCTCCCTGCATAGAGCCTGCTTCTCCCTCTGCCTGTGTCTCTGCCTCTCTCTGTGTGTCTCTCATGAATAAATAAATAAAATCTTTAGGAAAAAAGAAAGAAAATATCTTTTAGAAATCATGGCTTGTCTACCGGAAAGTAAAAGAAACAACTGGAGAGAAAAAACAATGGTAACAAGAAAGAGTGAATCTATGGCATCAGTAAGCCCTGGAGATTAGGCCCACCCTCAGAGACCTTAGGACCTGGATTTAGAATGAACATCTGAACTCTAGGGACAGAAGACCACTCTAGGAATATGGGAGAAAGGGTATAAATGAAAGACATCCCTTGAAATGAAATTAGGATACTCTAAACACAGCATACTCAGTTGGCCAACTAAGAAATAGGACACTCTGTAGAGAAAGACAATGGGGATATATGCAACTCTAGGCCTTGCTTCTAGATATAAAGCTGTAAGAAAAAAAGAATCTTGAAAGATATTTCTAATTATAAACGTACAATGAAGTTTGAAGTTGGAATTCACGTTATCTCTATGGTCTAGAAAACCTTAAGTCAAAAGTATAGTGTAAAGTTGTCCTGAGGGCCTTGCCAATCTACCCTCAAAAATAAAGGGATATAGACATAAAATGACAAAACTATTCTTCATCAAACTTCTGGATCCAATGACCAATTTAAAGAAAATATAGAATCAAAAGTGCATGCTAAATGACACTACAGGGAAACAAACATCATGATCTAGACTAGACTATGGCAAATTCTACAGTGCAATGCAGCAGATTTTTTTTTTAAGATTTATTTATTTATTTGAGAGAGGAAGAGAGCAGAGGGAGGGGTGGAGAGAGAGAGAGAGAGAGAGAGAGAGAGAATCCTCAAGCAGACTCCCCATTATGTGCAGAGCCAGACACAGGGCTGGATCCCAGGACCCTCAGATCATGCCCTTAACTAAAATAGTTGGACCTTTAACCAACTGAGCCACCCAGGCACTCCCAAATATAGCAGATTTTATTTTACAGAAACAACTGGAAATATATCTCCTAACTTGCACACTTTTCTACAGTGTAAAATTGCCATTTCTCCATCAAACAATGGAGCCCTTCCTCACCCCATTCAAAGGAGGCTGGGCCTAGGACTATTTTGACCCATCAACAATAGCAAAAGAATTGGCTGTGCCAGTTGCAGGTGTAACCATGATATGGCCTTGCATCTTTCCCTCTTAATTCTGGAAAGTCAGTTTCCCTGTACTAACTACAAATAGCTCAGGATTTCCATGCTGCAAGAAGGCTAATCCATATAGACACATCAAGGAATATCAAAGTACTAAGTATGTGTGACATGAGAATGAGTAAAGAAGCTGTCCTGGATAATCAGCCCAGTCAATTCTTCAGATGACACTACTACAAATTCAGGAGAGATTTAAAGCAAGAAGTATCCATTTGAACCCTGTCAACCCAAAGAAATGTAAGAGATGGTAATGAATTGTTTTCACTAAGTTTTCAGGTGGCTTGTGACATGGCAAAAGATAAACTGAAAAATAAACTGGTTGTCTTCAACAAATAAATCACTAGGGAAACCAAACAGATTGACTGAGGAAGGGTAAGGGGAGAAAAGCCTATGGACTAAAAGTTTATGAAAGATTTAAGAATATATTTGAAATGAATTTTAATCCTGATTTAATCAAATAAATTTTATTTTTAAACTTTATTATATCTACAACACATTTGTAAATTAATGTATTGACTGGATAGTTGATATTAAAGAATTATATTAACTTCTTTCAGACTGATAGTGGTGTTGTGGTCATGCTTTTAAAAACAGAGCTTATCTTGGGGCACCAGGATGGCTCAGTAGGTTGAGCAGATGACTCTTGATCTCAGCTCAGGTCACGATCTCAGGGTCTTGCCATGAAGCCTTGTATTGGGCTCCCCACTCAGTGCGGAGTCTGCTTAAAGATTCTGTCTCTCCTTTTCCCTCTGCCCTTGCCCCCACGCTCTCTCACACTCTCTCTCTAAAATAAACAAATTTTTAAAACCCAGATCTTCTCTTTAGAAGTACATACTCTAAAGGTTATGGATAATATGAAATGCTGTCTACACTTTAAAGTATTATAGGGTAAGAAGATGGGGATTTAAAGGACAGAAGACTAGCCATGAGTTGATAATTGTTAGAGTTGGGTGATAAACATCTGGAGCTATATACATTTAAAATTTTCCACAGTGAAATATTTTTATAGGAATAAATAAAAGTAAAGTGTTCCTTGGCTGGTTGGACTCTCCTATACCTCCCAGCAAATAAACTTCTCTGGAAAGCTTTGAAGCATTTGCACAGGAAGATTAGCTCATAACTTTTTCTCTTAAAAAAAAAAAATACACGAGGAAGACAGACACCAGAAGTAAGAGTCAGCCAAGAAAAAAGGTTCAAAATCAAACCTGCAAAGACAGTAAATGTATAAAAGATAGATAAAAGAGTGTATGGAAAAATAATAAAGAAGTTCAGAACTATCAAAACTGAACAGGAAGATTTGGAAAAGAACAAAAGAACTTCTAAATATGAGAAAGTATAATTCTTGAAAGGAAAAATTCATCAGCTGGTTTGTTGGTAGAATAGAAACAACAGAAGAAAGAATTTAATAAAGAGAAAGATCTGAAGAAATTACCCAAAATATAACACAGGCACCAAAAGACAGGAAATGTAAAACAAAAGCAAAAATAAAAATCCCAAAACCAAAAGCAGATTAATAGAAATGGAGCACAAGATGAGGATATACAATAAAATTTCTATTCAGAATTCTGTAAGAGTGTACTAGAAATTGAAAGAGTCAGACTTGATAAAATTGTGGAATACTGATAAAATCTAATAATTAATAAAAGACTAGAAACCCAATTATCCAAAATATAATAAAAAGAAATCTATGCTGATACAAGTTATAGTAAAACTTCAGAATAAAGACCAAAGAGAAGATAATAAAAGCATCCAAAAGACAAGAATGATTACTTATAAAAGAATGAAAATTATATTGACAGTTCACTTTTATGAGTCAGAAATAATGGAAAAATATTGGAAAATAACGTTTACATGCTGAAAAAAAAAAAGAGCTTTCAATCTACCATTATATATCCAGAGAATCTGCCTCTCAAGAATGAGGGTGAACAAAAACATTTTTAGACAAACATAAATGAGATCATGCACCACCCAAAGATCAGTACAGAAAAAAATTTTAAGCCTAGTAAATAAGAACTGTTTAAGGGAAATAATGTATTCTAAAGAAAAATATTCCAAAACAAAAGGCTGAAATGGAAAGAAAGGAAGAAAGAAAGAAAAGAAAAGAAAAGAAAGAAAGAAAGAAAGAAAGAAAGAAAGAAAGAAAGAGAAAGAAAAAAGAAAAGAAAAGAAAAGAAAAAAGAAAAGAAAAGAAAAGAAAATGGTAAAACTTGTATATAATTCTAAAAACGGTGACCACATCTAATTGTATTTTAAAATCCAGGTAGCAATCAAATCTGGGCAATGATAACATATGACTCAGAAAGGAATATCGACATTAAAGCATTCTTTAGCCATAGCATTTTCAGCAGAAAGATAAACATGCTAACTTCAGAACTTGAATACGGATATTAAAATATACAACATAATCACTAAGAGAAGATAAAGTATGTAACTTCCAAATTAACAGAAAACAAGTTAGAATGAAGACAACAAAAATTAAAATAGTATCACCCTAAAAGAGGGCAAGAAAGGAGAATAAAAAAGAACAAACACAGGGAAAGTTAGGCAGGTAGAAAACAAAAATAATGTGGTAAAAATTAATCCGAATCTATTAGCCGCCACTATCCATTTGGATTAAATATTTTAGTTAAGAGAAAAGACTGTAAAGATGGATCCTCTGTGTGATTTACAAGGAGACACAAGACAAAAGGTATACTGAAAGTAAAAGAATAGAAAAATATGTATCAGATAAGTGAAAATTAAGTTACCTTAGTTTTATTAGAACAAAATAAAATAAGCTTTAAGGCATAAAGTATTACTAGAAACAAAGAGAGTCACATAAAATGTTCAATTCACTGAAAAGATAAACTAAATTCAAGTGTGGAGATACTTAACATGGCTTCAAAACAAATAAGGAAATATTAACAGAAAACAATGAGATAGTACAAAAAAATCGACGGTAGTAAAAAACTGCTTCTTTGAAAAAAGCCTAATAAAATGAACAGACTTCAGGCTAGATTGATCAAGGAAAATAAAAAGCACAAGTCAACAACATTAGGAATTTAAAGGGAAAATAACAGATTCATATTAGGAAAATAACAAAATACTATAAACAACATATCAATAAGTTTGAAAATACTAGGAAAATGGAATAAAATATAGAAAAGTATAAGTTTCTAAGATAGAAAAATAGAAATTATGAATGTTTTATAACCATTAGAACATTTTGATCATCAGTTTTACAAGTTCCATCCAAAAACTACTCAGCCCAGATAGTTTTACAAGCATGTTTGATCATTCAAAGAAAAGATAATTGGCATGTTACACAGGATAAAGAGAAGGTTATATTCTATTTCAGAGAATGGAATAGAAGTGGAATAGAAGAAATGCTTCCCAGCTCATTTTATAAGGATAATATATTCCTCATACCAAAATCAGACAGGGACACAGTAAGAAAGAAAATCGAGAGCCAATGTTAGAGATGCAAAAGTCAGACTAGATACATATATATATATATATAACAATACACTATATATTATACATTATAATAATAATTATGCAATAATTATTATACATATATAAAAGCTATGTATAAAAGGAACTCTATCCTACAAGGTTGCAAGGTTGGTTCAACAGCAGAAAATCTATTACTGTAGCTCAACAAGTCAAGAGATTAAAAACAAATATACATTTGTTTTTATCTCAATAGTGTCAGAAAAATTGTTATTGTCTTCATTAGCGACAGGTAGCATATTAAAATCAGAAATAGAATGAGAGAGGCTGATTGGGAAACAGTTTATATAGCCCTATTTGGTGGTGAAGGAAACAGGATTTCAACTTTTTCAGATTTAAATGAGGTCTTCCTAAAGTGCTACACCAAGGACCCATGTCAACACAAAGTACTCTGTGACCCTGCCATGTCATAAAGAACATTAGCTAGAATCTAACTCTCAACAAAACGGTCTTGGTTTTGAATAAATTAGTAATTTCAAGTACTGCAAAGAAAATCAAAGGCAATGATAACCACCATCTTGACCATTTACCTTGAGTTTATGTTCTTTCCTGTTTACGATCACAGCTGTGATTTGCTGGTCCATGAAAATCAGAATAGTGACCAACAAGGCAGGGATAGCAGCTGCAAGGTACACCCACCAGGGGTTTCCTCCAAATGGTGGGACGAACCAGCCTCGGTTTGGACTTGTTGGCTTGAAGAGGAGAGAGAATATTTTCAAAACAGGTTAATACAAAACAGTATGTTAGTACATACTATTTGCTGAAAACTCAATGGGAGAGAGACAATTTTATTTCTGGAGAGCCAACATAGCCAGAAACAGAAACGGTCTCCCTGATAGGTTAAATGAAGATCAGTTACCAAAAACTTCCTAAAGGTGGTTATTCTTACGGCAGTATTTTAAACGAAGGAGGGTATGAATAGAGGCTGAGGGGAAACAGGTAAATGCCATATTGTGCAGTTAGGATGATCTAAGATAAGGACTTAAGAGGAAAAACAGAGATTTAAGTTAAGAGGCAGCCATTAGAAAAACCCAAATATAATAGTAAGGACACAGGCAAGAAATTACAAAGTGACAGTGAATTTTGTCCATGAATTTTTGCAGTTATACTGATGTTGCTTCTACAACTGCCAAATTGTAATCGTTTCACATAATATAGAAAAAGTGACAAATATTTTTATATGTTATACATGAGCTTGCTTAAAAACTCTAGTCTTTCTTGTTCATATAAAAAATGAGCCAGAATAACTGGTTAAATACTCAGAAATACTACCAAAAATGAAAAATATGATTATTTTTCCAGTTCTCCATCTAACCTTGGTCAGATCACACCTCTACTACAGAAATAAACATTTTTCTTTCCTTTTCCTAATGTTAAATAATGCAAATGAACTAAAACAGAATCCTATGAACTATATTCTCTACATTTACTATCAAGAAAGTCTCACTTCTCCGAAGATATTTGTCTTCCGTCTCCCTCTGCTCATAACTACATCACTGTATCTATCCTCATTTTATTTTATTTTATTTTATTTTTCTATCCTCATTTTACTACCATTATCAGGTTGAGAACTTGGAAGGGAAGGAACTTCCTCTTATTCATCAGTGCCTTTCAAATCCCCCCTAAAGGGCCTAACTCAAAGCAAACATTCAATTGATATTAACTTAAGTGAACTAATTATTGAATGATTGAAAACTTATCTTTGTATTCTTAAATGAATATGTGATGGCAGAGATAATCTGTTTGCTACATCACAGATATCCCTTCCTCATGAAGTAGTTATTAAGCTAAAACTGTAGTTAGTTCAACTTTTCTTAGTAACTATATGGCCCCAGTGATGGGGAAAGAGAGGCTAGGAGTGTTCTACAAAATAAGGGAAAAACATAAAAAAAAATTAGGGAGAGAGATGTATCAATGACTGGAATGTAAATTTTATCCATTAAGGCCTGCACATACTAATAGATTTATAAAATGAATAATTCTTAGATCTTCTTTGTAATAATCCAAATGCACATTACATACAAACGTCTGTGTGTATGGCAGGTGGTTTGGTAGCAGGAAGAGAGCACTGAATAAGTAATATAATCTTGAGCATTTTCCTTAATCTTTATGAATTCCAACATCAACATAAAATCGAGGTGATGATAGTTATGTTACATCCTAGAATTATTACATGGATCAAGGTGAGAAGTTATATGAAAATACTTGGCTCATCTTAAATACTCTAAAAATATAATACAGAATTTGTATTTTCAATAAAAATTAATATAATGTGAACCTTGCAGTGGATCCTAATCAGGCCTTTTAGTGAAGAAATAGACAAAGCATATAGATGGACCTAGCAAAGGACCACTTCTGAAATAAAAAAAAACACACAAAACTAATTCAAAAACATACAACAAACTACAACAGGGGAAAGGAAAGAAAGCTACAGAGTCCAAGGTATGACAGAAAATAGACTTTCACCTACCTTGAACTCGCTTGGCACAATTAGTTTTGGAGTATCCACACCTACCAGAGCATCTATTACACAAAAGATGAGGATGGACAAGATAATGGCAAAATCACTGATCAGTTTTCTTGCCTGAAAAAATAAAAAAGGAAACCAAGGACTGTTTAGCACTGGATTAATATATTTGCCTGTGTTGGAAATGAACACAAAGAATTCTGTGTTTGTTAGCAGTCTACAGTAACAGCATCACCAAGCATATTAAAGGAGGTGTCACATTGCACAGAGATTATTTTCAAATTGTTTTTGCATCACATTTTCTTCTGACCAGAAAGAATCTAATCCCACAGAACAAATCAGTGTGTGTGTGTGTGTGTGTGTGTGTGTGTGTGTGTGTGTGTAGGCAGGAGAGGGGAATCATAAATAATATATTCCCAAAATACTGTACACTCTTCCTGTGTGCAACATAGAGGGTATCTAGATAAGGATGAAGTCTCAAGGCATATTGTGAAAATCTACACAAAAAACACAGATTTATATTATTTGAGAAACAGCACTGTGTGTACAGGGCAAGATAACTGCATAAAGTAACCTGAAAACACTGAGAATCTAGCAGGAAAGTGCTTCCAAGTTCTAGGTGACTGAGTGGACTCAAGACCTCAGAGAAACATGAAGTGATGAAGACAGAAATATGATATCACTACCTTTATCAAAGAAAATATTTTTCACTGTAGGCTAGTGCTTAAAGTTTCCTGTAGGTGGGGCATCTCCTCTCTACCACTTCTTAAACACGGTTGCCATTAGTTGACAAACTTGAAGCTTTCTAAGTATCTACCTCTGATCAGGACAAGGGCTGAGGCTTATGGGATGTAGCACTGACCCCAAACCTTTCCCATGGAGTGAGTCAAGAATGGTCATTTTAGAGTCAGTAGGGGAGCCTGAGACTGTTGGTGGCTCCTCTGCAGTATCCAGGGGCATTGACAATGGCCTCGGAGCACTGCTAGAGCACAGACGCCTGCTACCCTGTAAGTATGTACATATGGTGGCACATAATGTGATCACTCAACAAGAATTTCCTCAATGCCTTTACTTTGACTGGCACTAAAGATACCACAATGAACAACATGGACACAAACCGTGTCTTCATGAATGTCACATACTCAAAAACACCTGCTTCTAAACCAATCAAGGTGGATTCCGCAGTTATCCAGTTTCCTCAAGGCAAGCAGTCAGCGCTCTGGTACTGCTAGATGGAGTGAGATCAGGGGGAGGCTGAGTGGTTACACAGCTCTGTAGCACGGGGAAGATTGCAGTTAGATGTTCAGCAGGAACAGAACTGAGAAGTGGGAGGACTGCCCAAGGACTGGACAAGGACTGGGCATGCTCAAGGCCAGGACCATGCTCTGTTCTGGACCAGGGCCAGGAGCCTTGGGTCCTAACTAGCAGCAAGATGAAAGATGAGAGATGGCCTTTTGGCTAGGAGTTCCTTTCCCTTTTGAAGGGCTGGGTTCTGTTAGGTTTAGCTCTCTTGAGAAGTAGACACAAAGAAACAGAAAGCTATCTATGGGCTATGTTAAGGGCAAGTGAATACCAATCATACAATAATGTCAAGCACAAAAAGATGGCAGGGATCAATCTGGAGAGAAAAATAGAGTGCAGTGGTTAGGAGCACAGTTTCTACAGTCAGGTGACCTGGGTTGGAACTCTAACACATTTATTTCCTATCTGTAAATATCTACGCTTTCTTAGCTTCAATTACTCCATCTGCAAAATGCAGCCAAAATAATCCCTACAATCTCATCAGTTTGTTATAAGAATTAAATAAGATAAACCACGAAAGTGCTTAACATAACATCTGGAACATAATAAACTCTCCTAATGTATGTTAACCGTTGTTATTTCAAGTTCCATGAGGCCTCTTTGGCTGCAGAAACCACTGGAATAACTAAATAATCTACCATCAGGAGGTCTTTAGAAGGAATCATCAATTCCAAGAAACAAGATATAAAAGCCCAGTAATAATATGGAACTGCCACTCAACTAATTTTGGTTGGAAGTATCTGGAATCCCTGCAGGAAAAGGATGTTTCCCAGGGCTCAGTACTAGAGGAAACTCCCATCTCTTAAGTTTTGTGTTAGTTAAGTGTTGACACAGGCAGTTCAGGATGGTCTGGCAAAGATGGCCATATGACACAGGTTGAATATATTCTTTCCGGTCCAGTAGGTTATAAATCACTGGAAGACCAGCGGTCTTTTTGCAAAGGCAAAAAATAAGTTATTTCTTTTTTTTTTTCATCTTCTCCAGTTTTTATCCAGCAAATCCAATTTATTGACAATTTAGATACACTAGAAGTTGTTCAAAGGAGTGGAGGGGAGATGGCTATTTAAAGGACAGTGCTTCTCCTTTTCCTCATAAACAGAATTGAAGTAGGGAGTAGCAAATGAATCCAATCTTTAATTCCTTGGCAGAGAGCCCCAGGGGGCGTGTACCCCTAGCCCCACTAGGGAATAGACCTGTATGACTGGAACCACTACCAGACACCTGGGACATGTTGCTTCTTTAGTTAGGAGAAGAGGCATTCTTAGCTTTCCATAAACTGAACATTGAAGCTCTAATTACTGCTCTTAGTTAATGGCAACTTACTTTTTCCTATTTCTTAGGCCAAAAACTTTTAACTACCCGCATAACTCTTCTCTTTTTGTCATATCCTACATCTAATAGGTCAGCAAATTACCTTCCAAATGTACTCAGGATGCTATCACTTCTCACCACCTCCACTGCTCCCTTGTCTAAGACACCATTTTATCTTCTGTGGTTTCCTGCTTCTTATCTCATCTTCCTGATTCTGTACTTGCCCCCTTCAGTCCATTGTCAGGGTAATCGAGTATAATCATGTTAAAATTTAGGTCACATAATGTGATAGGCAAAATAATGCCCTCCCCAAGAATGTATAGGTTCTGCTTCCCGGAATCTATGAGTATGTAATGTTGCATGGCTAGAGAGAATTAGATCACACACACAATTAAACCTGCTAATCAAATGACCTTGGGATTGGGGAAATGATCCAAAATGATTTTGGTAGCTCCAATGTAATCACCGGGATTCTCAAAAATAAAGGGGGGAGGCAGAAGAGTCAGTGACAGAGTGATGCACTGTGAGAAAGACTCAACTGGCCATTTCTGGCTTTGAAGATGGAGAAAGGGGCCACAGGCCAAGAAATGCAGGTCGCCTTTACAGGCTGAAAAAGGCAAGGGTATGCATTCTTTACCAGAGCCTTCAGAAAGGACACAGCCCCGTCAACACCCTGACTTTAGCACATTGAGACCCATTTCAGGCTTCTGTCCTCCAGATCTTAAGACAATAAATTTGTGTTGTGTTAAGCGATCATATTTATAGTAATTTGATATAGGAGCCATAGGAAACTAATATAAATAGATTATCTTTTAGTTTAGTTATTAGTTTCCTAAATTGATGCATGTAATATATATGGAAGAAATATATCCAAATACATATGTGGGCAAAATATTATATATTTGGAAGAAACCCTCAGCAATGGTATTCTTATCAAATATGATACTATTATATCATGAGTATAAAAGTAGCTAAAAAGACAACTATTAATATGATTCAGGATTACATTTCTTAAAATTTGTAGGGAAAAAAGCTACCTTATTAATAATATTGCCTAACCTCATTAAAAATCACAGCCAGGGTGATATGTTCCATATAAAATATTCACTTCTATTTCCCCTTCCTTTCCCTTAAATTGTACAGTACAGTTCAGGTACAGCAGAAATCACTCCTGGAGAGTGTTTATCATCAGACATGCATTTCTAAGACACTGGATCCAGTTTAAACTTCATAGTAAGGAAATTGATTTCTCCCAGGCTACTTTTGTATTCAACTCCAAATCTTCTAATTGGAGAAAGCATGTCAGGGTGCTATTTTAGAAGATTGTTCAGGTCTTACCTTATACTAAAATTAAACTTTAATTTGAACGAGGGAAAACTGACAGTAGAACTATAAAGTGCCCTAAAAATGTCAAGTGCTGAGTAAATACAGCTTTTACTAGATACACTCTAGGACCTGTGAACAAGAGCTTTAACTTTAAGGAGATAAGAATCACTCTCTTGAGGTCATTCTCACATTTCCAAGCACATTTAGGAAAAAAAAAAAACAAACATGAATTCCCCTTCATGTTTTTTGTTTATTTTACTTTCCATTTTCATCAAACTTAAGCTCTTGCAAAAACTCTAAAACAACAACCTTTTTTGTGCCAATATATAAAGAAATGAAATTAGAAACTCATAGTTCTTAATTCCTTTCTAGCTCTTATTGCTAATGATTAGAAGTGCCAAGGTTTTCGTGAGAAACCGGTTTTCACAAGATTTCATACACAATCCTGTGGATTCGAGGGCTTCAAATCTACCTTGGACAGATATAATTTGTGGCTGTCCCTCCAGTCAAATACTAAGTCCCTCCAAGGTCCAACTTCAATATCCTAGGAATATAAACTATGACAATCTAAGTTAAACTAAATTAAGGCAATTCATATATAGCAAGGGCTTGCTATTAAAAAAATTTTTTGTTTTTTTTTTTTAATGATACACAGATGTGCTAAAATGTAAGACAATTCCTATCTCCATTCATGAATAAGGCAAAAAAAAGTGTGTTTCAACTAAAATCCTTTTATATCAGACTGGTTTTGAGCTTATTTATTTATTTAAATAGATTTTATTTATTTATTTGTCAGAGAGAGAGCACAAGCAGGGGGAGTGGCAGGCAGAGGGAGAGGAAGAAGCAGGCTCCCTGCAGGGAGGCCGATGTGGGGCTCAATCCCAGGATCCGAGATCATGACCTGATCTGAAGGCAGACACTTAACCGACTGAGCCACCCAGGTGCCCCAAGCTCTTTTATTTTTGTTTACCATTTTTTAATTATAAAAATGAAAAGAAGAAAAATATTTCTGTCCTCTGCATAATTAATTATAAAATTTCTCAACTAATCAAATAAGAAACAATAAGAAATAACCTTAAATATTTAAACTATCAAAGCAAAGAAGATATTACATGGATGGGAAGAGAAATTCAAATAACCATACACTGTTCTCTTGTTCTGGGGCAAAAACAACCTAATAAATCTACTATAAACATACTCTTCATGAAGGATGGTACTTATTAATTATTAAGAGAGTCATAATTATGAAGACACCAGCAGGGAGAAACTAGTTAATTTGCAGGGGGAAAAAATGAATTTGGTTTCTCTGAAGCCCCAGAAGACATTTGGTTTTCACTTTGTGAGGGCTGCAGCTGCTCCTAAATTAACAGGGGTAAGGCTGTGAGCCTGCAGAGCTGCTCTCAATGGATGGAGCTGTTACAGAGATAAGTACAGCAGCAGGCACCCTGTGGGTTCTCAATAAGTATTAGTTCATGATGTCAATTCCTCTCACGATGGTGGTGCTTGGAAACCACTAAACAGTGTAAAAAAAGCATTTAATGTAGATGAGAAAAAGTATATCAGACAAATATGTATACCAGACGAATATGTGCCTTTTGGCAATCATGAAAAAGTACAAAATACTATGAGAATTTTGAAATTTGATCCCCCCCCCCCAGGAGCCAAAGCATAGCACTAAAAAAGAAATAAGCACTGATATCAGTGTAGCAATCATAATACACTGTACTTTGAGTCAATAATGCCCACTATAGTTAGAATTCAATAAAAGGAAAGTCTGATTTAGACTCCAGGATTTTAATGCTGTGAATTCTAGAGTCAGAGATTTGGGGAACAAAGAAGGGAATTGGATTGGGCACTTCCTCTGGGCGGTTCTTAGAGCTTCCCGATGGAAGTCTACCTTTAAAAAAATTGTTTTTCCAAGCATGGAACAGAGGGGTGTAGGCCTACAAAGTGGTTCAGCAGGAATGCTAGTGAGACTTCAGCCCACTCGGGCCTCTTCCTGCATCCTGCTTCAAAACTGAGCAGCAGAACAACAGCAAAACAAACCTAGTAAGTGTGTGCCAGAAGCAAATGATCAAATTACATGGGACATACTGTGTCTCAATCTGGACATTATATTCTAAGTAGATAGTGAAAATCTGGAGCTGATCCAGAGATGGGTACCAGAGGAATAGGATTCCAGAAAACACACTGCATTAAAAACAATGGTAGCCCTTGAGAAGTTGTGGGGAAAACTGTTTTCAAATATGTGAAATCTGTCACAGGCAAGAAAGACAAACTTGTTCTGTGGAGCCTCTGAGGGCAAAGGCAGACCCCATGGACAGAGGGTGTGGCAGAGAAGATTTGTGTATCTATCAGGAATGCCCTCAGAGATAGGAGTTCCTGTCCTAGGAAGCATTCAAGCAGCCCACAGATGACCACTTGTCAGAAATAAGAGGCAGTATTGGACTAGATGGTATTCAAAGGCCCAACACGGAAATGCAATGACTAAGACTCAATTATCAAAATTTCTTTGCCCTCAAATAGGGTCTTCTTGACATATCCCCGCAGAAAATATTATAATAAAGAGTGCCAGGGGTGCCTGGGTGGCTCAGTCAATTAAGCATCTGACTCTTGACTTCAGCTCAGGTCATGGTCTCAGAGTCCTGGGACTGAGCCTTGGCTCAGGAACCACACTCCATGGGGAGCCTGCTTGAGATTCTTGTTCTCCCTCTCCCTCTGGCTCTCCCCTACCCCCACCCCACTGAATACCTGTGCTATCTCTAAAATAAATAAATTATCTCTAAAAAAAAGTTCTAGGAATTAAAAATTGGTTTTATAATAATACTAAGATACAAAAATTAAATTTTAAAAAGAATTAAGTCACATATATAAATAAGACTATTTGAAAATTGAGTAGGAGACCATTTTGTGTTAATGAGTGGATTTCAATGCTGGTGACTTTTCTATGATGGGCAAGTAAGGTGAAAGTGTTTAGGACCAACAAAGTACCAAGATCAAAATTATTGTCCACAGATTGCTTCTGTGCCACCGTTTAAGCACTCACAAAACACTGGGCAGATCTGTGCTCCCAGCCTTATTTTTCTTAGGGCTCAATTCAGGTTGACTGCCTTTTTGGTCATATATCTATAAGAACTGAAGTATTTATATCTTTCTTAAAAGTTTAAGAGGTTGAGTTGTACTTATAATCAAATATCCCCTTGTCACTCTTAAGAAAAACATATGAAAATCAATTTTGGATTAAACAAATTTGACTTCGAAAATCACTTTCCTTGGTACAAAATAACACAAGAATTTGAAAATCTGATTCCCTTTCACTATCAACAAAGTCATTTTCTGAATGAGCTTCAATGGCATGATGTGGTCTGTTGTTTCTGCAAAAGCCAGCCAAATGTCACCCAGTATTACTAACACTAGAATGGGACAGAGAATACATGCCTATTATTTACTAATTTTTGGATATATTATTTGTTTTAGTTTGAAAGTTTTTAGCATTCATCAAGAGAGTTTCTGGGAGAAAAAGAAAACAGAAAGGATGTCACCTGATTCTTATAAAGGTTTTTTTTATCAACTAAAAACATCTAACTTTAATAGAATGGTCACAGGCCAAAATGTCAACTAAAAGTCATGGAGTCAAAAATATAGTAAATTGTGGAATTCTAGTCTGTGTTCCACACGGATGAAGACTAAATGTATCACCCAACTATAATGCTCATTATATTTCCACTAAAATTCCTGAAGCCCTATACTTTTTTTCTTATTCATATAGCCAGTTCCTCAAAGACCACCATCAATTTACTTAGGTGACAGGAAAGCACCAAAGTGTGATTCCACAGAAGATAGTAAGCATGAATGGAGCAGAAGGATCAAAATGAGTCACACACATTTGAAAACCCAGAAATCTAACTTATTCAACAATATATATTTAGTTCCTACTAGGGGCCAGGTTTATGAATTACCTGTCTTTGTACCCCTACCACCCAGTATTGTATCAAGCACACATTAGGGTCACAATATTTTTTCAATATGGAATGAATATACTAATTATAGGATACTGTTTTTTTTTTTTTTTTAAAAAAAAGGACATCAAAGAACATTCTGCTCAAGTGTCATCTAAATAAAGTGTAGAAAGTGTCACAGCTATTGATGTTATCTGGTATTTATTTAACTGACAATAACAATCAGGAGGCATATTAAAAAAGAATCTTGGGGCACCTGGGTAGTTCAGTCAGTTAAGTGTCTGACTCTTGATTTCAGCTCAGCCATGATCTCAAGGTCATGGATTAAACTCCACCTCGGCAGGGCATGGAGCCTGCTTTAGATTCTCTCTCTTCCTCTCCTTCTGCCCCTCCTCTATTTCTCTCCCCTCTCGGAAAAAAAAAAAAAAATCTTACTATTACATCAATTCATGTGAGGGTCAAAACTGTTACTTATTCTAATGCAGGGAAAAGAGGAAATTAAGTAGTTCCTTAAGAGAGACATTTTCATACCAAATATGTATATCAGCCAGCCATACCATATTTGACTATCAAAGTATCAATAAATTTTGCCCAATTCAGAGGATATATGGCTTTATGAGTTCTACTACTACTAATCACAATTCTGCTCTAAGCCACTGCTTTCATTTTGCCAGCACATATACAGAGATGGCATCTCTGTTGCATGCATATGATCACTCATTGGTATGGCACTCTGGAAGAACATTTCATGTCCACACCCTGAGCCAGCCATCTGCCACAGAAGATCACAGATGATGCTGTGATGCTCCTACAGAAAGCTCTGATGCCAAAAGCCTTTGACTAAAGACTTGAGGCTGATGTAGCAGACGAGTAACTGTATGGGGTAACAGTCTGATACACCCCTCTAAAAAGAATGTAGAGCACAAAGAAGACAGGCAATGAAGTACTGGTATTCCATTCATGTTCCCCTCAGCATTAGGGTTCTCTAGATGTGCCCAATATACAAATTAACTTCCTGATAGACACAGGATAACAAACTCTTTTGCCTTAAGTGCTCACACTGATGGATTACAACTAGCTTCCTAAGGGAGAGAAGAATGGATAACTGACCCTGGTCTTGGCCAAGGTAATGACTGGCTAAACTAGGGGAACAGAAGTCTAAGTATAAGGGAAAGAGACTAGAGCAGGATAACCGAGAGGACCATGACCAGTTTAATTTGTTTAAAAAACAAAACGAAACAAAACTTAGGCAATTGCAATGGGTATCATCTTTTGTCACACCAGATCTATTTTGAACTCCTTGTCACCAGGCTCTCTTCCTTGGGAGACGGACTGTGTGGTTTGCAGTAGGTTCTCTTGCTCTCTAGCTGGGTTTAGCCTGGAGTAGCCTGGGAAGGCCATCAGAAGGAAAAGAGAAATCAAAGTATTTATTCCCATAGCTGGGAGGCTGCCTCAGGCTAGCTACATCCCTCAGCCCAAGGTTACTGCAGCTGCCAGGACAGTGTTTTTCATGCTTTGGTTGAGACTCTTCTGGGTTCCAGCAAACCACTCCCTTTGCAACACCTTTGGGCCAAGGATAGATAATAATAACTCCACAGTATGAGCACTGGACACTACACTCTCCCTTGTGGGCCCCCTAAACCTAAATGCACTTCTATAAATAATGCTTTTAGTAAACCCCTCAAGTCACCCCATCTGAGTGTATAATGTTTCCTGATGAGAATAGACTGATAGACCGAATATGATTTGAGATTTTGATTTGGGTGATTGGGAGGGTAAGTGATATTATTAGCTGAGATAAAGAATACAGGAATGTTCAAATGTGGAAAGAAAAAGCACACGTTGAATTTGCTATATAACAACTGTGGCTCATCCACAGTGACAGGCTGGTAGCAGTGCTAAATCAGACCTGCATAAAGATGGAGATAATAATTATTTTTTTTTATTTGTAAGTCCTGTTCAGTGCTATAAGCTCTAGCTTAAAATGGAGAATTCATTTAATTTAGGAGATGGAGTCAGCAAACTCTCTTTAACATTACACAACACTAGAGCTTAAAAGGATGTTAATTGTCTTCTAGCTGAGCACTCATTTTATGGGTGTAGTAACGAAAGTCCACAGTTAGCTATCAAAGGGCACACTGTGAGTTAATGGCAGTGCTGGCACTACAATCTACAGCCTCCAGGTTCTCACATCTGTGCTTTTTCTACCAAATGCAGCATTTATCCCTACTTCACTCCACTCCACTAGTCATCCAGTATGGACTACTTAGTCTGTGTCCAGCCTTGTGCTAATTGATGTAAAGAATAATATAGAAGTAAAGCAGTCCTCCAGCAGTTTACAGTCTTAATTGACTAACATACAAATGTTTAGAAATGAGAGTGCAAGAGAGAAATGGCTGGCCAGGCTAAAGGAAAACAGGATATTTTGTATGACAAGGGCACTGTCATCCAGCATTAGCATTTTGAGATTGTAGTGGTTTCATGTGAATTGTTTGTGTGAGAGAGGAAGTAGTGACAATTGGCTTGATTGTTGTCACAGTAATCGAGGACTGTCCAATTTACTGTGTTTAAGCATACACGTTTTAATTGAACATAATACATAAGCCTAAGAATCTATAAACCTATTGCTTTCTATCTATGGAGATCACCTTTCTAAATGAGAGTTTCAATCCAACTATATTTTGGCAAATGAGAGAGAAAAAAAAGATGTTCTTGCTACTCGTGCACATATGAATTTATGTATGTATTGCTATTATTTAGTTGTGAATATAAAGTGAGTAGGAGAAATAACGGTCTGAAAGCCTACACACCTCAACATTGCTCCTTAGAAGTCAGTCACATATATTTTCTCCTCCCTGTTTATTTTATGGTTGCTATACACAATTGTAAACTATGCTAAGAAACCTCTTCATAGGAATTATAACTGGAAATGCTATCATTATTCTGTCTTCACATGCTCACGACTTTCTTAGCAGCATTTATCAACCCTGAGACATGACCTGCTTGTGCTCTTATAAAGTGAAAATTCCTTTTAAGTTTGTTTTCAATTTGGGAGTTATCGCTGGAAGAAAAAGGTGATGCCTACATAGGTAGTTGAGATGATCTCTATTCATCTTAAGGCTGAAACAAGTTTATTTTGCAAATTACAACTTACACCTGCTTCACAAGTTTTCTACTTTTTACCCGCTATGTCTATATAATTTCAGGCTTTGGCAAGTGGAAGAGATAAAAAGGGTAATAATTCCCAAGGTGTGACAGAAAGAGAGAGAGAGAGGTCTAATGAATTAATAACTAAGAAGGAAAATGCTCAGTAGCAAGGAAGAAGTCGTCCCCAAGAAGATTAATAATTTTATAAAAGAGGCCCCATGGAGAGCCCTAGCCCTTCCTCTATGATTGGACACTGGACACAGTGAAAGGCACTGGCTATGAGCCAAGAGGAGGGCCCTCAACCAACCTTGCTGGTATCCGGTCCTGGACTTCCCAGCCTCCAGAACCATGAGAAATAAATTTCTGTGGTTTACAAGCTACCTAGTTTTTGGTATTTTGTTATAGCAGCCCAAACAGACTAAAAACAATTATTAACACTTCCCTTAATTTCCAATTTTATAAGAAAAACAAATTTTTATAAGAAAAAGTAAAAAAATTCCTAGGTTAAAGTGGATATATTATGTTTCATTCCATAGGAATTGAAAGAAAGGTATTTCAGCAACTGCATCTCATGTCTACTAAAATCTTTCCAAAAACAAAACACAAGGGGAGAGATTTCATGAGATTCCAGCTGCAAAGAGCAGCTCATTGATAAAAATCAAGTATAATCAAGATTACCTGGGAAATATCAACATCCTGAACACTGAGAATTGAACTGCAAAGCAAAGGATTATCTTAGTTTCACTCTGCAGCTTAAAAAACAAAATGCCATTAACTAAATGTTGGTCTTATCTTGTAGTCTGTCCATGAACCACAGTTTTGACTTTACGTTCACCCAAGCATATTAACGGGAGACAGGATGTCTGCACAACCCAGCTCAATTATCTGTTTTTCTCTACTACGGCATTCATCATTATGGGAAGGAAAATTTGGCTCAGATGACGCTCATATCTTATCCCAATACCGGTGTAACAACACAGTTTAAGTGTACTCCCACAGCCCATAATTCAACTACTAAATTACCAAAGTACAGCTCATGAATAAGAAATCCTACATCAAAACTCCTGCTAATATGAAGAGTTTTTGCTTATGTACTTTAAAACTATGAATTTAAAGGGTCTTTTCCTTACTCATGCATTTGTAGATGCTAGAATACATCCCACCTTTTCCCTCAGTACAATAAGAATTATGATAGACTCTATGACAGAATTATGTGAGCAAAATCTTTGGAAGGCTTTTCAAAGCTCGACTGCAACTAGGTTAAAAATACATAATACGCATATGGAAAAAGACTGGAAATCAATTTTTAAATGCACAAGACTGTATTGTGAAAGCTGAATTACAGGTGACTTTTTCATTCTGTAACACTGTATTATTGTTGGTACAGTATAAATTCAGTGAAAGTTATTTAAAGCTCAGATACTTACCGTGGTTGGAAAATAACGGCTAGTTTTAAATTTTTTCAGAGCCATAGATGAGGTGTAGGTGCCCAAGAAGAGGATGAAAGACATGAGTGTGATATCAGGAACAAAATCACAGTTGTTCCCCACAAGCTTTCCTCCATATTTCAAACACTTCTTCGTTGACAAAAGTGCCCAGTCAAAGGTAGCATTATGGTACTAAAAAAGAAAAACATGAAAATTTTTCTAGAGAACATCAATACATCAAAAGCAGCATTTGATATTTGAAGGGTTATGTAGGGATTAGGCTAAAAGTCTCTGTAGAACAGTTGGCAGGTAACTACTGGAGGGTGAAACTTGATGAAGTGTTAATGCAATAACAGGTAAGGGAGGCCAGAGGCTAGCAATTATTGAAAATACAATGAAAATGATGCAATCCCTTACCTAGTTTGATCTATAGTCCTACAATCATCCATTTGTTCAACAGAAGCAAACCACAAAGTCGTTCTTTCCTGTCACCCTTCCTGAGAGTAAACTGAGACACACTAATATCCAAAATGTGAGACTCTCTGAAACACCTTTGTTGTTCAAAAACTACTTCCTTTGCAGTGCACAGCTTCTTTGGATTCAAGCTGATGGCCCTATGGTGAATGCTCTCTAAAAGTTTTACTAGGTTAACCATGAATTTACCCAGCACTTTTACAAAAGAGCTATTTCTTTTCTAAATAACTAGAGACTGGTGGCTTAAGGAATTAAACTATAAAAATGCTGATGGTTTCAGTTGCATACCCTGATAAAATATAGCTTTTGTTCTTGTTGACTCCAGGTCAGCTTCATGAGTATCCAGTATTGGAATATGCTGTAATGGGCTATGGAGTTGTGTGGAGGATGTCTAATCTATTCCTATATTATATGAGCTCAAGCTCATGAGTCAATTTTCAAATATTCTTCTATCTCATGAATTGCTATCATGTTGTAAATACTTGTTTTTTAAAGATTTTATTTATTTATTTATTTATTTATTTATTTATTTATTTATTCCTGAGAGACACACACAGAGAGAAGCAGACATAGGCAGAGGGAGAAGCAGGCTTCAAGCAGGGAGCCCGATGTGGGACTTGATTGCAGGACTCCAGGATCATGCCCCAAGCCAAAGGCAGACGCTTAACTGCCGAGCCACCCAGGTGCCCCAAGATTTTATGTATTTATGACAGAGAGATGGAACACAAGTAGGGAGAGAAGGGGAGGGAGAAGGAGAAGCAGACTCTCCACTGAGCGGGGAGCCCGATGTGGGGCTGGATCCCAGGATCCTGGAATCATGACCCGAGCCGAAGGCAGACACTTAACCAACTGAGCCACCCAGGCACCCCTTGTCAGTATCTCTATAGCAGCTAACGCCTGTTCCTATTTTCTGTTTCTAATATGCAGGAGAATTCTTCTGCTTACATAGTGGATGAGGTCAGGGCACTCATCCCCTAGCTGCTCAGAGTTTAAGCCCTTGCCAGCTCATACCTGCCTCCTTCTCTACAGAACTGTCTTCAGTCACGTAAGAGCCACCTCACCTAAAATGTTATGCCTTCTTGCAGCCACGTACAGATCAACACTAATGGGGGTGCTGACTAAAATTCCCCCTCAATGTTTTGAAATCATGTGTGATGGTATTTGGGAGGTGATTTGGTCATGAGAAAGGAACCTTCATGAATGAGATTCATGCCTGTATAAAACAGACCCCAGAGAGCTGCTTTGTCTCATCTATCATATGAAGACACAATGAGAAGAAGGATGTCTATGAACTAGGAAGTGGGTCCTCATCGGACACTGAATCTGCCACTGCCGTGGTCTTGGACTTCCTCTTTGGTCCAGGGCTAATGAGTATGTCATGTGCTAACAGGAGAGTTACTTGAGAATACCTGGCAAATAAATATGGAAAGATAAATTTCTCCTGTCCTTTGGGGCAAGAGTTAGTTCTACCTCACACCAGACACATCATCAATATCCTTTACTATTCAATGAATTTTTGTGATGTAAGTAACCTAGTCATAAAAGATCACACATGTAAAAGAAGAATCTCTGACCAGAAAGAGTTCATATTTTTATAGAGCTCAATAGGTAAAGTGCTTACATAAGTCAATAAAACATAAAACCTGGATCGTTCCCTGAAATCTTTTTTTCAGTATTAAGCTTCAACTTATAAACAGCTGAATTACATAATTATTCTTTTATCAGACTCTTCTTCTGAGAGGTAATTAATCATGTCTCATCTTGTTTTTCAGATTTCTGCATTTGGATGTTTTTAGCAGAACACATTTAAAGTTTAGAGGTCATGATAGGCAACAGATTTTTTTAAGATCAGCAACAATTTACCATAATATCACTTTAGCACTTTAATATCAACAGATTTCTTCTTTATAACCCAAACAAGCAAGCTGTGTTAAGACAATCCCAACAGGCAATTTTTATTGATTTTTCTGACAAAGATTGAGGATGAGGCAAAAAACAATACATATGTACATAAAAATGATAGATATGTATTCTCATTTACATCAACTTAATATGCCAATATCACTATTTTGTAAGCCTCAAATAATTCTTTGAATCATCATATAGACAAGTTAGTCTCCAAACTATATAAGGACTTTAGTATAAAAGCTTTAGGCATCATGCACAGACATCTCAGGATATGTGTGTGTGTGTGTGTGTGTGTGTATATATATATATATATATATAGTTTCCCACTCCCATAAGTTTAAATCTAGCGAATAAATAGTTCTATTTAAGTATCACTGAAGATCTATAAAATCATTAAAATTATTTTAAATTAAGTCTTTTAAATTTTAAATTTAAATCTTTAAAAAAAATTTTTTAAAGATTTTATTTATTTATTTGAGAGAAAGAATGAGTGGTGGGGAGGGGCAGAGGGAAAGAGAGAGAAGCAGACTCCCTGCTGAGCAGGAAGCCTGATGCAGGGCTCCATTCCAGGACTCTAAGATCATAACCAGAGCCAAAGGTATACGCTCAACCAACTGAACCACCCAGGTACCCATATTATTTGTGTTATTTCAGTGTTATTATTCCATATAAGCAGATATCAGTCAAGATTTACTCCTTAGGACTTCAGGCAACATTCATATCACCAAAAAAGCTGTAAGACAAAAGCCTCCTGAATGAAGCTCAGGGAAGAAAATGGCTTGTATAAGTGGTTATGGGTAAGATGTAGTCCTATTTGGCATGTTGTTTTTTTAAAATTTTAGGATATTGAGGTGGCTCAGTTGGTTAAGCGTCTGCCTTTGGCTTAGGCCATGATCCCGAGGTAGTGAAATTGAGGCCCACATTGGTCTCTGATCAGCAGGGAGTCTGATGAAAGAGTACTATGAAGGTCACTATTACCACAATACAGAAGAGTACTCTCCTGTACACATGCAAACCACTCTGATCTCACTCAGTAAGTTATGGTGGAAAACGTAGTCAAGTAACACGGGCTTCTAAAAGAGGGCAATATTGCATTGGACATATCCAGCATAGATGTTAAGTGACCTGAAAAAAGAGATCCCCGATCCCCTGAAATATCATGTAAGACATTGTGTGCATGAGTATGACTCTGGGAAAAGCAACCACAGATGTCATTAGAATCTCAAAGGAAGCAATGATGCAAAGAAGCTTTAAAAATCTGCTCTGGTGCTGTTATAAGTGAGATTATCCCATCCTCATAATAGACATTCTCTTTGTATGTCAACCACACTCACTTACTCTAAGAGCAAAGTCACGATCCCAAGACTAACAATGATTTTCAACTCATCAGCAAATGTTCTCCAAATCAAGGAAAGATTCATTGTTTTATAACTACTTCTTGGTAAACTACATCCTGTTTGAATCCTCAGGGGCATTTTAAATTTAACATGTTGAAAACTGATTTCTAATCCCTCTTTAAATTCCATCCCCCTAGGACCCTACCCATATCCATTAATAGCAACTTCATCCTTTTAGATTCTAAAAACAGAAAACCTTGAAGTCATTGTTAATTCCTCTCTGTCTCACATGTCACATTATGGCAAAAATTATCTCAAAATGCATCCAGAACTAGGGGTGCCTGGTTGGCTCGGTTGATAGAAGATGTGACTCTTGATCTCAGGGATGTAGGTTTGAGCCCCATGTGGGTGCAAAGATTGCTTAAAAATAAAATTTTTTAAAAAAGTTTATTTATTGGAGCACCTTGGTAGCTTAGTGGTTGAGTGTCTACCTTCACTCAGGTCGTGATCCTGGGGTTCTGGGATTGAGTCCTGCATCAGGCTCCTCGCCGAGAGCCTGCTTCTCCCTCTGCCTATGCCTCTGCCTCTCTTTCTCTGCATCTCTCATGAATAAATAAATAAAATCTTTTTTTAAAGTTTTAAAATTTTTCATTTATTTATTTGAGAGAGAGAGGAAGAGAGAGCATGAGCAAAGTGGGGGGGGGGTGAGGGAGAGAGAGAAGCAGACTCCCTGCTGATCAGAGACCAATGTGGGCCTCAATTTCACTACCCCGGGATCATGGCCTAAGCCAAAGGCAGACGCTTAACCAACTGAGCCACCTCAATATCCTAAAATTTTAAAAAAACAACATTCCAAATAGGACTACATCTTACCCATAACCACTTATACAAGCCATTTTCTTCCCTGAGCTTCATTCAGGAGGCTTTTGT
This sequence comes from Vulpes lagopus, assembly GCF_018345385.1. Lineage (NCBI taxonomy): Eukaryota > Metazoa > Chordata > Mammalia > Carnivora > Canidae > Vulpes > Vulpes lagopus. Next base: position 82,604,601 of record NC_054835.1, on the reverse strand, counting down.
CTTACAGCTTTTGTCCTTTATTCTTTATATGTGATCCCTACCCACCTATGGCTTTGATCTTTATTTCCCATGCAGAATTATATACATCACAATTTACTGCTTACATCAAAAGTTTAAGAACAAAACAAGAGGGAACGAATGTAATCTCAGAAGTCTCCTCTGTCAGAACTCTCAGAGCATGTTATCTCTATTTCTCATGATGCTTGTAACTTTCCATTGCAAGAACACTGTGGTTCTTCTGCACAGAGAGATGTCTAATGGGTCTGGAGACCTGGATCTAGAAGAGATGTCAGGTTTGAAGACATCAACTTAGAGGAAGGAGAAGAGTGTAAAACATCTAAGGTACCAACATAAAGGGAGATATCCCAAAAGATTATAAAAATGCTATAAGAATACTGTGTAAAAGGAAAGGTACACAAGAATGTTGAAAGTCAAGGGAGGAGGAAAGGGTCCTATGTGGAGGAAAGAGGAGAGAGTCTAGTGTTGCAAAGATGAGTAAGGATGAAGACAGTAAAATCCATTGTTTTTTTTCCTCAAATTTAACATGTTCAAAACTAACTGAAAACTCCTAATGTTGAACACTGGAGGGAGATTCAAAGGAGAGAACTGAGTTGAGAAGTGAGATGAAAAAATTGAAAAAGTAATCCCAGACTATTTTTTCAAGAAATAGGATAGTAAATAGGCTATAGCTTATGACTACAACAAGATCAAGGCAAGTTCTTTAGGGCTGATGAAGACTTCTGCAGTGTTTATGGTGGATAAGAAAGAACCCAGCTATGGGAATGGAAGGAAGGAGGGCATGCTGGAAAAAAAAGAATGGGGAAAGGAAAACGAAAGATTAAGTGAGAGAGAGACTGACTAGGGCTTTGGTAACTCTTTGTACCAGAGATAGGTAAAGGCAAGAAGTAACAGAAGTATAGGGTATGCAGACCAAAGGGACTGTGTGTCACTGAAAAAAAAAAAAAAAGGAAAGAAGAACAGACCAAGACAGAAGCAGGGTTCAATTTATGATACATCAGGCTCCCAAAGAAATTTTAGTTAACTGAAATCATTCATCAAGATACAACTGTTTAATATATTCAAGGAAAATGCCTACCAATTTATCTACCCTATTTATCTGGAGAACAAAATTGAAGTAAAATAAACTTTAAATTGAAAGTTGCCAAAAAGGGAGGAGTTAAGATGGCAGAGTAGTTGGGGCACCCTAGGCTTGCCTGGTCCCTTGAACACAGCTAGAGCAACATCAAAACATTGTGAACAACTAAGAAGTCTATCTGAGGATTCAGAAAAGAATCTGCACAGTTGGATGGAGAGAACGTGTGAGGTCCGGAGATGTGAATGGAGAGAAAAGCTTCAGTGTTGCACAAAGGAAGGAGTGCTTCTCATAGAGTGAAGTCAGGGAGAGAGGAGAGAGCAGGAGAGAGAGCAGCACATGCTGTGGTGAGGGGATGCCCTGGGTCACCCTGGGAGAGATAGATCACCTTCCTGAAGTACATGTGGAACAGGGTATATTGCTTCTCCGGGGACAAAAGGCCTGCTGGGAGCCTCTGAGTGGCCATTCAACAGCAGGGGATAGAGGTGCACACAGAGGGCAGATAACCCAGTCCCAGCTTTTCACTGATTGTCATAATTGACTCTAGCCACTGTGTGTGTGTGTGTGTGTGTGTGTGTGGTGTGCCATGTAACTGCTTTCCTGGGACAGAACAGTGCTGGGCACATCACTATGAAGCTATCTTCCAGGGCAGAAGAGTAGTCCATGCCTTGACTGTTTGCTTTTCTGTGAAAGCCTCCTGAACAGCAGCAGCCACAGGTTTCCCTCCCCAACCAGCATAGTCAAGAGGGCAAGGCAATGCCGTCTTCCACCAGCACACTCCCCCAACCAGCACAGTCAGACTTCAGAGAGAAAAACAGCAGCTCCAGAGGAGGCTAGAGTCTCTTATATACCAAATTCTGCCTGCCCTGCGCCCAGCAGGAACATCTTTACCAGGGCAGGTCTGACTGTGAACCCATGCTGTGGGCCTCCCTCCCAGAGGACTAACTCAGCCACTGCATGTACCAAGTCCACTGATCATAAGTGCTCCAAAGTGTCAGCTTCAATTCTAATAAAAACAGGACCAGGTTACCAGGTTATCTATCTTTCTTTCTTTCTTTCTTTCTTTCTTTCTTTCTTTCTATTCATTCATTCACTCATTCATTCTGGTCAGGATTATAGTTTTTTGCTCATCTGTTTGCTTTTTTGTTCTTTTTTCCTTTTTTTCTTGGATCAAGCCTTTTTAAAAAAATAATAATAATAAGGGTAATCTTAACAAACAAATCAAAGCACACCTAGTTAAAGGTACAAACACTCCCCAATGTAAGTGACGAACTTTGTAGGGGCCTGACCTGTGGGAAAGAGCAGCCAAAACACAGGAGCAGAGTGTACACAGCATACACCAGAAATATTTCCTAAAGAGCCAGGCCCTGGACAGTGTATGACCCCTTCTTAATAGAGTATTACTCTCAGGAGCAAGAAACATAACAAGCTTTCATAATACGCAAAAGACAGTAACCAAGACACAATGGCAGGATGGAGGCATTTTCCCAAAAGAGAGATCAAGAAGAAATCACAGTCTAGGATTCACTCAAAACAAATATAAGCAATATGTCTGAACAAGAATTTAGATCAACAATTAAAGGAATACTAGTTGGACTTGAAAGAAGCATAAAAGACACCAGAGAAACCCTGGTGGCAGAGATAAAAAAAAATAGTCAGGCCAAAAAAAAAAGCTGTAACCGAGAAGCAAAATCCACTAGATGTAATCACAAGGATTAAGAAGTAGAGGATCAAAAAAAATAAAAAATAAAAAATAAAAAAAAAGAAGTAGAGGATCAATAGGTGATATAGAAGATAAAATTATGGAAAATAATGAAGCTGAAAAGAAGAGGGAAAGAAAACTATGAGATCATGAATATAGACCTAGGGAATTCAGTGATTCCACAAAGCACAATAAAATTTATATCATAGGAATCCCAGAAAAAGAGTGGGAATACAGGGCAGAAGGTTTATTTGAACAAATTATAGCTGACAACTTCCCTAATCTGGGAAGGAAAGAGGCATTCAAGTCCAAGAGGCACAGAGAACTCTCCTCATGATCAACAAAAACAGGTCAACACCACAACATATCACAATGAAACTTGTAAAATACAAAGACAGAGAATTCTGAAAGCAGCTAGAGACAAAAGGTCCTTAACCATAGGGTAAACACAGCTCTGTCCACACAGAGCTGGCAGGCCAAGAAGGAGTGGCATGATGTATTCAATCTGCTAAATGGGAAAATATGCAGCCAGGAATACTTTATCAAGCAAGGCTATCACTCAGAACAAAAGGAGAGATAAAGAGTTTCTAAGACAAGTAAAAACTGAAGGAGTTCGGGAACACTAAACCAGCTCTGCAAGAAATATTAAAGGAGACCCTTTAAGTGGGAAAGAGAGACCAACAGAAACAAAGACTAGAAAGGAACAGAGAAAATCTACAGGAACAGCAACTTTACAGGTAGTACAATGGCTATATTCATATCTATCAATAATTACTCTGAATGTAAATGGACTGAATGTTCCAAACAAAAGATAGAGGGTATCAGAGTAGATAAAAAAGCAAGACCTATAGATATGCCGCTAACAAGGGACTCATTTTAAACCCCCAAAGACACCTCCAAATTGAAAGTGAGTGGGTGGAGAACCATCTATCATGCTAATAGACATCAAAAGAAAGCTGGAGTGACCACACTTGCATCAGACAAACTAGATTTTAAACCAAAGACTGTAATAAGAGATGAAGAAGGCACTATATCATAATAAAGGGGTCTATCCAACAAGAAGACCTAAAGCTTGTAAATATTTATGCTGCCAACTTGGGAGTGGCCACATATATAAATTGATTAATGACAAGCTTAAAGAAACTCATTGATAATAATACAATGATAATAGGAAATGTTAACATCTCACTCACAGCAATGCACAGATCATCTAATCAGAAGACCAACAAGGAAACAAGGCCTTTGAATGATACACTGAACCAGATGGACTTAACAGATATATCAGAGTATTTCATCCTAAAGCTGGAAAACACACATTCTTTTCGAGTGCACATAGAATATTCTCCAGAAGAGATCACAAACTGGATCACAAATCAGGTCTCAACAAGTACAAAGGGACACCTGGCTGCCTCAGTGGTTGAGCATCTGCCTTTGGCTCAGGGCGTGACCCCGGGATCCAGGATCAAGTCCCGAATCGGGGTCCTTCCAGAGAGCCTGCTTCCCCCTCTGCTTGTGTCTCTGCCTCTCTCTCTCTCTCTGTCTCTCTCTCTCTCTCTGTGTGTGTGTCTCATGAATAAATAAATAAAATCTTAAAAAAAAAAAGTACAAAAAGACTGAGACCATATCAAACATTACCAGACCACAGTGCTATGAAACCTGGAAATCAACCACAAGAAAAAAATTGCAAAAACCACAAATACATGGAGGTTAAAGAACATCCTGCTAGGGGCACCTAGATGGCTCAGTCAATTAAGCATCTGCTTTCAGCTCAGGTCATGATCTCAGGGTCCTGGGATAAAGCCCCATGCCTGCTTCACCCTCTCTCTCTGCCCTCCCCACCACTCTCCCTTGGCTCATGTGCTTGTTCTTTCATCCTCCCCCCCCCCCATAAATAAATAAATAAAATCTAAAAAAAAATTCCTACTAAAGAATGAATGGGTTAACCAGAAAATTAAAGAAAAAGTAAAAAAAAAAAAAAATACATGGAAGCAAATGAAAATGAAAACATGACAGTCCAAAACCTTTGGGTTGCAGCAAAGGCAGTCATAAGAGGGACATATATAGCAATGCAGACCTTCCTCAAGAAGCAGGAAAAGCCTCAAGTACACAACCTAACCTTACACCTAAAGGACCTGGAAAAAGAACAACAAATAGAAAATAAAGCCTAAAATCAGCAGAAGGGACATAATTAAGATTAGAGCAGAAATTTTAAAAAGTAGAACAAATCAACAAAACTAGAACTGGTTCTTTGAAAGAATGAGCAAAACTGATAAACCCCTAGCCAGACTTATCAAAAAGAAAAGAGAGAGGACACAAATACATAAAATCATGAATGAAAGGGAGAGATCACAACCAACACTGAAGAAATACAAACAATTATAAGAGAATATTATTAAAAAATATATGTGAACAAATTAGGCAATCTGGAAGAAATGGATAATTCTTAGGAACACATAAACTACCAAAACTAAAACAGGAAAGAAACAGGAAATTATTGCAGCAAAGATATTGAATCAGTAATCAAAAGTCTCCCAACAAAGAGTCCAAGGCTAAATGGGTTCTCAGGGAATTCTACCAAACATTTAAAGAAGAATTAATAACTATTCTTCTGAAGCTATTCCAAAAAAATAAAAATGGAAGGAAAACTTCCAAACTGTGAGCCCAACATTACCTTGATTCCAAAACCAATGACCCCAATAAACAGAATTACAGACCAATATCCATGATGAACATGAATGCAAAAATTATTAACAGTACATTAAAAGGATTAAAAAGGATTTTTCCACCATGATCAAGTGGGATCTATTCCTCGGCTGCAGGGGTGGTCCAATATCCATCAATCAATTAACATGATACACCACATTAATAATAATAAAAAAAGAACCATATGATCTTCTCAAAAGATGCAGAAAAAGCATCTGACAAAATACAGCACCCATTCTTGATAAAAATACTCACAAAAGTAGGGATAGAAGGACCATACCTCAACATCATGAAGGCCATATACAAAAGACCCATAGCTAATATCATCCTCAATGGGGAAAAACTGAGAGCTTTTCCCTGTCAGGAACATGACAGGGATGTCCACTCTCACCACTGTTGTTCAACATACTACTAGAAGTGCCAGTCTCAGCAATCAGACAACAAAAAGAAATACAAGGCATCCCAACTGGCAAAGCAGCCAACTTTCACTCTTTGGAGACAACTTGATACCTTACATTTAAAGCCCAAAAGAGTTCACCAAAAAATAGCTATAAAATAATACATGAATTCAGCAGTCATAGGATATAAAATTAACATACAGATATCTGTTGCATTTTTATACAACAGTAAGGAAGCAGTAGAAAGAGAAATCAAGGAATCAATCCCATTTATAATTGCACCAAAAACCATAAGATACCTAAGAAAAAACCTAACCAAAGAGGTAAAAGATCTGTACACTAAAAACTATAGAACTCTTATGAAAGAAATTGAAAAGGACACAAAGAAATGGAAAAAGCATTCCATGCTCATAGTTTGAAAGAACAAATATTGTTAAAATGTCCATATTACCCCGAACAAGCTACAGATTCAATGCAACCCCTATAAAAATAACACCAGCATTTTTCACAGAGGTAGAACAAATAATTTAATAGCCACAGCAATACTTAAAACAAAAAGCAAAACAGTGGCATCATAATCCTAGACTTCAAGCTGTATTACAAAGCTGTAATCATCAAGACAGTGTGGTACTGACACAAAAGCAGACATACAGATCACTGAAATGGAGCAGAGAAGCCCGAAATGGACCCTCAACCATTATGGTCAACTAATCTTCAACAAAGCAGTAAAGAATATCCAGTGGAAAAAAGTCTCTTCAACAAACAGTGCTTAGAAAACTAGACAGTAACATGCAGAAGAATGAAACTGGACCACTTTATTACACCATACACAAAAATATATTCAAAAGACCTAAATGTAAGACAGGAAAGCATCAAAATCCTACGGGAGAAAACAGGCAGCAACCTCTTTGACCTCGGCCACAGCAATTTCTTGCTAGACATGTTTCCAGAGGAAAGGGAAACAAAAGTAAAAATGAACTACTGGGACCTCATCAAGATAAAAAGCTTCTGTATAGTGAAGGAATCAATTAAGGAAACTAAAAGGATGGATGGGATGGGAAAAGATATTTGCAAATGATATATCTGATAAAGGATTAGTATCTAAAATATATAAAGAACTTACACAACTCAATACCAAAAAACAAGACAAGCCAACCCAATTAAAATATGGGCAGAAGATGGGACACATGGGTGGCTCAGTGCTTAAGCATCTGCCTTCAGCTCAGGGTATGATCCTTCTGCCTGTGTCTCTGCCTCTCTGTGTCTCTCGGGAATAGATAAATAAAGTATTTTTTTTTAATGGGCAGAAGAGAAACAGACATTTCTCCAAAGACATCCAGATGGCTAACAGACACATGAAAAGATGCTCAACATCACTCAGTATCAGGGAAATACAGATCAACAATCACAATGAGCTACCACCTCACACCTGTCAGAATGGCTAAAATTAACAACTCAGGAAACAACAGATGTTGGCGAGGAGATGTAGAGAGAGGGGTCTTTTGCACTGCTGGTGGGAATGCAAACTGCTGCAGCCACTGTGGAGAACAGTATGGAGGTTCCTCAAAAAGTTAAATATATTACCTATTACCTAACAATTGTGCTACTAGGCATTTACCCAAAAAATACAAAAATGCTGAATCAAAGGGGCACCTGCACCCCAAAGTTTATAGTAGCACTATCGACAATAGCCATATTATGGAAGAGACCAAATGTCCATCTATCATCTATCAATGAACCGATAAAGAAGAGGTAGAGTGTGTATATATGAATATATACACATATATATACACACATATATATACACATATACACATACACACATATACATATAATGGAATATTAACCATCAAGGAGAATGAAATCTTGCTATTTGCAAAAATGTGGATGGAAATAGAGTGTATTATGCTAAGCGAAATAAGTCTGTCAGAGAAAGGCAAATATATGATTTCATTCATATGTAGAATTTAAGAAAACAAATAGATGAATAGGGAAAGGGAAGGAAAAATAAGATAAAAATAGAGGGAGACAGACCTTAAGAGACTCTTAAAACAAACTGGGAGTTGCTGGAGGGGAGGTGGGTGAGGGTATGGGCTAAATGGGCAATGGGCATTGAAGAGGATACTTGGGATGAGCACTGGAGGTTATATGTAAATGATGAATCACTAAATTCTACTCCTGAAACCAACACTACACTATATGCTAACTAACTTGAATTTAAATTTAAAAAAATAAATAAAATGAAGTTGCCAAATAAAATATAGGATGCCTAGTTATATCTGAATTTCAGATAAACAGTGAATAATATTTTTAGTATAAGCATGAGCTATGCAATATATAGGACATATTTATACTAAAATAATTGTTCAATATTTACCAGAAATTCAAATGTAACTGGGACCCTTGGTTATGTTTTGTTTTGTTTTGTTTGCTAACTCTGCAGTTGCTATTTCAATTAGATATAGGCCACTCTGAGTAACAGCAGCATGTGGAAAATAGAAAATGTCGCCAAAAGAAAACAGAAAATACACTAGGTCCTGATTAAATAAAGGAACTGAGATAGTGTTAAGGGAGCAATAAAGAAGAATAAAACAATTTTTAAAAGTTTCCTTGGAGAAATAAAATATGTCCACTTAAATAGTAATTAATAATGCAAGGCAGTAAAAGAACTGTCTAAATGAATGGTACAGAGATCAGCAGATTAGAAAAAGGACTGATCGGTTTCATTTAGCATAGAGAAAACAAAATTTAAGCTAAGCCTTGAAAGAGGCTTGTAGAACAAGGTCCTTGTAGAACACTCATATTCCAAAGTGTAGAAAGAAGAGTGGCAGGAGAACAAAATTAAAAAAGAATGACAGAGAGGGTAACAAAAGTGAGTAGAAAAGGAAATAAAAGTGAGAAGCTGAGGATCCCTGGGAGGCTCAGTGGTTTAGCACCTGCCTTCAACCCAGGACGTGACAGTCCCGGGATGGAGTCCCACATCGGCCTCCCTGCATGGAGCCTGCTTCTCCCTCTGCCTCTCTCTCCTCTCTCCTCTCTCTCTCTCTCTCTCATGAATAAATAAATAAAATCTTAAAAAATAAAAGTGAAAGCTTTGGATATATATTTTTTTCTGCACTGGCACAAACAAAGAGATAGAGCATTACACAGGAAGATGAGCAAAGATGCTGATTCAGGTATATACAATGCTTCCTTCGCTTATCTGGTAAGTCCTTTCAAAATTTATTGGATGTTCACCATGTGGAGAAACTAGCAGTGAGTGGACGAGGTGAGCCAAAACAGATCGATTGTACAAATGAGCAGTAAAAAAAAGGTGTAAGAGAAATGGGACCAAGATGCGAAGGATCTTAACTGTGGTCAATCTCAAGAAAAAGAGATATCAATCTATATTGCTGGATCTCATTTTCTAGAGAATTATTTTGTTTACTTTGAATGGAGTTGTTTGTAAATCTTAAAAGTACAAGGTATACTGACATTGAATTTTAAAATTTAAAATTCTACAGCATCCTCCCCAAAGACAAAAGTGGGGGATATGTATGTGAGAGAGGATGAACAGACTGTTGATAGTCCTTGAAACTAGGTGATGTGTATATGGGGTTTCACTGTACTATTCTCCATATTTTACTGCATGTTTTAAATTTTCTATAATATTTTTAAAAGTAGGAACATGTTATATTCAAGGGGATTTAAGGACAGAATGACACTTGACTTTCTCGGTGAGAGAAAATCACAAAGATGTTATGCACCAGAAGATTAATATGACATTCTATTTCCCATGAAAATGAATGCTTACTCCTAAAATCACCCTGAAGGTACATCAAATCAAAGCACTTTTGCTTCCATGTCTGACTGCCAAGCAGAATTTATGAGACTATAATAGTTCTTCGTTCCATGATTAACAGCATCTCCATGTAGACATGATATGCTTCAATGGGTAACATAATAAGCAAAAAAATAAAATAAATAAAAATGAAAGATTCTATATTGCTCTCCTTAGGTATCAACTAGTAAAATATATGCCTTTTAAAATATATACAAATGAAGGTAATGCTATAAATAAAAGTCTCAAGATTAAGTGGTTAATGTACTCATTCAGGTTTTTCTTTCCCTGCAGTAAGTAGGCCAGATTTGCAGTAATCCACAATCTTACTTTATGATCTAAAGAACACATTTGAGCTGCAGTTGTCTATAATTGTATGTGTTATTGTGAAATATCAAAACTAATTGGTTGTTCTACTTGTGATTAAGACATAGAAAGTAGAATGAAACTGGACCACTTTCTCAGACCATACACAAAAATAAATTCAAAATGGATTAAAGACCCAAATGTAAGACAGGAAACCATCAAAATCATACAGAACACAGGCCATAGCAACTCTTTGACATTGGCCATAGCAACTTCTATCTAGATATGTATGTCTCCTGAGACAAGGGAAACAAAAGCAAAAGTAAACTTTTGGGACCCCATCAAGATAAAAAATTCCTGCACAGTGAAGGAAACATCAACAAAACTAAAAGGCAACTGACAAAATGGGAGAAGATATTTGCAAATGATATACCTGATAAAGGGTTAGTATCCAAAAGCTATAAAGAACTTATCAAATTCACACCTCAAAAACAAATAATTCAATTTAAAAATGGGCAAAAGACATGAATAGACATTTTTCCAAAGAAGACATACAGATGGCCAACAGACATGTGAAAAGATGCTCAATATCACTCAGCATCAGGGAAATATAAATCAAAACCACAATTCTGACACCTGTCAGAATGGCCAAAATTAACAACTCCAGAAACAACAAATGTTGGCGAGGATGTAGAGAAAGGCAAATCTCTTGCACTACTGGTGGGCATGTGAACTGGCGCAGTGACTCTGGAAAACACTATGGAGGTTTCTCGCAAAGTTAAAAATAGAACTATGCTACAATTCAGCAATTATCTTACCAAGTATTTATCCAAAGAATACAAAAATACTAATTCAAAGGGACACATGCACCCCAATGTTTATTACAGCATTATCTATAATAGGCAAGTTATGGAAACAGTCCAAGTATCCATCGACTGACAAATGGATAAAGATGAGCTACATATATATATAATGGAGTATTACTTGTCCATCAGAAAGGATGAAATCTTGCCATTTATGACAACATTGATGGAACTACAGTATATTATGCTAAGCCAAATAAGTCAGTTATAGAAAAGTAAATACCATATTATTTCACTTGTATGTGGAATTTAAGAAACAAAACAAGTAAGCAACAGGGGTGAGAAAGAGACAGAGAGAAAGCAGGAAACAGACTCTTAACTATAGAGAACAAAAAATGATGGTCACCAGAGAGGAAGTGGAGGGGGAGGATAGCTTAAATAACAGGTGATTGGGATTAAGGAGTGCACTTGTGATAAGCACTGGGTGTTGTATGGAAGTGGTGGATCACTATATTATATATCTTAAACCAATATCATATTGTATGTTGACTAACTGGAATTTAAATGAAAGAAAGAAAGAAAGAAAGAAAGAAAGAAAGAAAGAAAGAAAGAAAGAAAGAAAGAAAGAAAGAGAAAGAAGAAAAGAAAGAAGAAAAGAAAGAAGAAAAGAAAGAAGAAAAGAAAAGAAAGAAAAGAAAAGAAAAGAAAAGAAAAGAAAAGAAAAGAAAAGAAAAGAAAAAAGAGAAAGGGAGTCATTTCTAAACTATCCAACCAAGCTGGATAAGGCATAAAATCATAGTTTTCAAAAAACCACCAGAGACATGAAGATATAAAGAAACTTAAATAAATTCTAAAAATTACAAGACCTTCATGAAAGAGAAGAAATCCATGGCTACCTCATGCATGCCAGAGTGGCACATGGAAGATAAACCCAATGCAGATGGAGATGGGGCAAAATAAGCCAAATATTCAATGAGTGTTTAATGGCTGCATGCAGACTGGGGTGACAGATCAGAATTCCAAGGAGCCCTAGGCATTAGGCTGAGCCTTTATCCATCCACCAAACTTTCTCATGGGCTTTGCCAAGTACACAGGTTGTACAGAAAAGGCAGGAGGTTTGATAAGAGAGCTGAGAGAAATCCCCCCCTTAGACACAGAGTCTCTACCAAATACAAGTCATCTTCCTAAGATGGGAAGCAGGGCAAGAGAGTGGAGGAAAACCCCTTTGTGGAATTCTAGCACTCTCTGAAGAGTTGAAGGCATCTTCCCTTTGAAGGCTAGGGCAGAGCAGTTGAGCAAAGAAAGATCTCCCATGGCTCCGAAGCTGAGGCATAAAACAAAACAAAGAGCATTCCCCATGGGACTTTCTGGGATAATGGCGATGTTCTATATGTATCTTGCTTTGGGTAATGATTACATGAGTCTATAAAATGTCAAAACTCACTGCAATGGACATGTAAGAACTGTAGGTTTTAAAGTACACCTCAAATTTAATAACATTTTTTTTCAAAAAAGAATCTAATGTGAAAAACAAAAAGTAACTAAACCATTCAATCACCTCCTTGGAGAAGCCTCAATGTCAGATTGTGAAATCTGGTCTCTCTCTCTCTCTCTCTCTCTCTGAGAGCTTGTAAGTGGAAGCCAGCAGACCCTAAGACTCAGTGTGCTGATACAGTACGGATAAGTTGTGGCTGGTCTCAACGTTTTAGAGGGACCTTTCAAAAAACTTTTTTTTGCAGGTTGAAGGGATATGCCTACCAATAAGTCTACAGGAAAACTTTGAAGCTCAGAAGCTTTAAAAACGCAGTGAGTCCAACAACGAGTGTAAATAATAGAAAACCTGCCTTTTTATCTTGAGGGATGGTTATTCTAAAGTTACAGTCAGTCTAAATGCTCTAATGTACATTCTTCCTGAAAACACACCCATATTCCTGTGAAGTAGAAAAGTTGTCTTCATGCTAGTGAAGCTGAAGAGAAAGAGCTTTCCCTCCTCTGACAGTGTTCCCAGAGCCTTGTGAGAGGGAGTCTTGCTGGTGCCCCAGGGTTACATGTCACTTTTGCGGTACTTTCTCTAATTATGGCTGAATAAAAGATGGAAATTAAATCCTTGGGATTTAACTGTATGTCCCAGGAAAGACTGAGGGTAGCAGAGCTAGCATGGCTGAACAGAGAGAGGGCCCAGTTGACTGTCAGACCAGTTTGGCATCCAGTTTATTTTCTCTACCAACCTAAGTTATGGTGGCTACATGGACTTAGTGGAATGATAATAATACCTAAAGAGAATATTAACATTAGCTAACCCAACTGAGAAATAAGTATGTGCCAGCCACTATGCTTTATCCCACCTGCTTACTCATTTGACTTTTATAGCATCAGTGAGATAAAGTACTATTATCATCACCATTTTACAAATGGGAAACTGAGAAGTAGTGGATCCCTGAAGTTGACTCTGGACAGTATGACATAAGAACTCAGTATTTTTTAAGTCCTTCTACAGGAAACACTATTCTGCTTCCCCAAATAATGAAAATAGGCAGGTTTTGGAGTTAGAAAGCCCGGAGTTCAACTCCTGATTTTACAGATACTGACAACATGGCCTTTGAGAGAACAGTTAACCTCTCTGAGCTTCTGTTTCATTCGTATATTACAGGTAACGTTATAAAATAGATGAACATAGGGGAAGAGAAGGAAAAAAAATAAGATAAAAACAGAGAAGAGGCAAACCATAAGAGCCTCTTAACTCTCAGAAACAAACTGAGGGTTGCTGGAGGGGAGTTGAGTGAAAGGATGGGGTAACTGGGTGATGGGCATTAAGGAGGACATGAGATGCAATGAGCACTGGGTGTTACATGAAATTGATGAGTCACTAAATTATACCCTTGAAATTAATAATCACTATATGTTAACTAAATTGAATTTAAATTAAATTTTTTTAAATATAGGTAACATAATAACTCAGACATAATAAATAGACAATGTGAAGAACCTGGCCCTTGGTAGGTGCTCAAAAAATGGTAATTATTACTGGTAAAAATAAATCATATTACCTCTTTAATACTCATTTCTGGATCTTGTATATATACAAATTATATGTGTGTGTGTGTGTGTGTGTGTGTGTGTATCAGCAAAGTATACCTGAAGGCATTGAAATGGATAGAAAAGAAGAAATGAAGGATAGAATAAGAGTTCTAATTCATAGTAGAAAAAGTCCTTCATAATTACATACACACATTTTTTTCCGAATTTCTTCTCTAGAGGTGCTGAACATAGCAAATTAACATTTTAAGTAAGGTATGTAACTGATGCACACATGAGGGGACTTCTGGAGTATAGACATGCATAAGAACTGAAAGTGTAAACCTTTCTCTCTGCAAACATGCATCATGGCATGCTAGAAATGGTCGTAGAACCACTCAGATTTCATTTCAAATCTATGATTTAATAATTTATGGCTACATGACCTAGAGCAAGAAAGGTTATTTACCTTCTAAAGCTTCATTTTCTTTCATCTATAAAATGAACAGAATTATACATGGTAGTTTGTGTTAATAACATGGGTAAAACACCTAGTCTCTAGTAGATGCCCTATAAATGATAGCTAAATTGTAATCATTATTGTGCCTTTATGTCTTTTATAATAGTCATACTAGCAGTCAATCACAATTTCCATTTGTTTTCCGTAAATCTTATAGTGACATCTTATAATTACATGTCAATTTCTAGAATCGCTCTAGAATTTGCCCAAAGACAGGGCTTAAAAATTCATTAATTTTTAAAGCTTTCCTTGATTAGTTACAAAAGGAATTAAGTCCGAAATAATCTCTTTTTAAGTCAATGGACGTGTTTTATTAATTTTTAATTGCAAATTAACTTAAATTTTTAATTAATTATATAGTATTTTAAATTTTTAATTAGACTTTAATTAAAATTATTTCAAGTCTAGAAGGAACTGTTTTTCTCTGTATTTTAATCAAGTTCTTTTAGGCAATAGACTGGCTGACTCAAAGACTGAAAATTGATCTCTTTTCTGTATGTGGCTTTTAAAACATTTATACTCTCTCCTTACAAACACACTCACACACTCACACACACATACACAATCAAACATAAATAGTCAGGCAAAGTTTGAAGAAAATCAGAGAGGACTTTACCAGTAAGGAAAGAAGTCAAGGGAGCAACAGAATATGAAAGCAAGAGAGAATTAGGGTCAAGTGAGAGTTGTCCAGGGAAGATAAAAAGCATCATCTTTGAAAGGGAGTTGTGGGCACTCGCTGCATAATATCTGCAGAAGTGTTCTGGGCTCCTGAGAGATGGGCACCCTATCAATACAAGGTATTATGGTTTCTGTCTTTATAACTGAGAGATTGATATTCTTTGGTAAGATTCCATACCCAGTGTAGAAGGAACACAATTAGAAGCCTGAAATAGCACTTTCCCCTTTTTCTCCAACACAAAAGTCTCCTTCCAGTGTGTGACCTTCCATGCAAAACAGTTCATTTTTAAAGCTTAGTTCCAGTCTCTTAAAGATCCTTGGTTACAAGCCATGGGAAAGGATATCATGTGACAGAGGCACAGTGCTTTCTAAGTGACAGGGGAAATGTCCTGCTGTAATCACCCTTGCTGAGGAGAACACAACACTCTTTGGTAGTCAGAAGAATTCTTAATCATTCTAAAAACAGAGAGAGGATACCATGCTCTCGTTTTTCGACTTTCTTCACTTGTGAAAATATTTCAAGGTGACAATGAATGGATATAGTAGTTAAATTCCTAAGCAGATTTAAAAAGCATGTTATAGGGATAAAAATTCACTTGAGTTTTTTTAAAAAGAAAAAAAACTGTCTAGCGCAAGGAAAGTATTTTTTTCCATCCTTCCATTACCACTGATTATTAAAGTTGTATTCACACTCAGATTGTTGATGGGTAGGAACCATCATGTTATGAATATTATAATTAGAGTATACCATATACAAGCGGTTTGAAATATTAACTCACCATGTCAGCAGAAGAAATAGTTGGCAAATCCTCTGGAGCTAATGTAGTATCATTAGATATTGAGATATTAACTGTAAGAAAAAGACAATCTTTTACCATAAAAATAAAATAAAAATGACTTAACTGCATAACTCAAAATCTAAAAAAGCTAAGTATTAAATATGTCTTCAACAATAACATAAAGCATAATGAATTTTTCTTTATTATAATTATATTCACCTTTCACCTAGATAAGAATTACCAAAGATTCAGACATATCTGTTGTACTCTAATCTGATAAGAAACAATGGCAAACATTTAAGAAAATGGTATTACAATTTGTTTCAGGGTTCAAAAAAGAAAAAAAAAGAAAAAAACTTCACCATTACTAACAGATACGCAATATATTTTGCTTAGTGGAAGAAATGGATGTTAGTAAGAGAGTAAGTTGATCATGGGCTTCATGTATAGTCAAATCTCACAAAATGGAATTTCACTAATTAACCAGTTTGGGATTCTTGGTAATTTGGACTGCATGTGAGAAAGTATATCTTTGCAAAATGTGAGAAAACAAAACAAAAAATCTTTCAAATACATAATAAATTATATAAATATGGGAATAAACATTTTTCTAATTTAAAAAATTATTATAATTTGGCATGAGTTATAGGTTTATTAAGAGGCTACTTTCAAAGAAACCTAATTTACTTATTAAACCAACCCTCCTCTTGGAAATATTTCATTTTTTAAAATGAAATGTGGCTAAAATTAAAACTATTTTAAAAGTACCCTATAATTAACCCTTTTTTAATCAGGTAAACCTTTTTCCTATTACATGAAGCTTTATGTGTCATAAAATAAATTTTTACTAAGAGAATATCCCTGATTTATGGAAATACTATAAAATGACACGTTTTCATCTTTGAGGGTCACACTTAACATCCAAATTGCTAATTATTAATTGTTCCCCTCCTGCCTGTGCCCTCCTGCCCCCAAGCCCTTTACTATCTTTTTACCTCATCATATTTTAGGTCTTACCTGCATAAGCTCTTAAGGAGAAACAAACAGATTTATTTGATTGCTGAAATTGAGAATATAAGATTCATGAAGAAAGAACATGTCTTGTTCACTGCTTTTCCCCAGAATCTGCTCAGTCTGGCACTTAACTAATAGGAACTCAAAAATATTTATTATTCAACTTAAGAAAACGGAAATTCGGCCATCTGCAAAAATATGGATGAACTTGGAAGGCACTATGCTAAGTGAAATAAGTCAGACGAAGACAAATACTTATAGGTAGAATCTTTAAAAAATTCACAGAAAAATTAAGTACAACTCATAGAAATAAATAGTAGAACGGTGGTTGCCAGGGGTTGGGAGAAATAGGAAGAGGTTAATAAAAGGATACAAACTTTAAATTATAAGAGGAATAAGGTCTGAGGATCTAATGTATAGCATGGTAACTATAGATGATAATACTGTGTTGCATAATCGAAATTTTCTGAGAGTAGGCCTTAGGTGTTCATAAAATAAAATAATATAAAATAGAATAAATAAGTGAGGTGATAGATGTATTAACTTGGTGGGAATCCTTTCATACTGTATGCATATATGAAATTATCATTCTGTACACTTTAAATATATCACACTTTTGTCAGTTATACTTCAATAGAGCTGAAAAAATACTTTTTTACTATCAATAAATGAGGCTAAAATAGGGACCATTTAATGACTACAAATGAATGGGAGCAGATAAAGGCAAAAGAAATAAAATAAAGAAAACAAAGGGGAGAAAATGTGTAGCCTGAGCCCTGGCTTTTCTCAATTTTAGAATCCATTCTGATCTTTGAAAGTTCTGGAATCGTTAAACTTTTAATCTAAAGCTAGCTGCTGCTAGGGTATCCCTATTTCCACAGTAAAACGAGCACATGTGCAAATTATTTTCTTTTTCTGTTTCAGTGCAGGCCATGGAAAAAATCAAAACAGGCTAAAAGGATGCTTGGCCCAAACAAAAAAAAAGCCAAACATGAATCCATTCCCAAAAGGAAGAAGATGTTAGTACTTTTTTATTAACAAAACCTAGATTTTCATTACTATTTTGTTTTTTTTAAAGCCTAAAGTATATTTTCTTACATTATTCCATTTGCTCATTTAAAAACTCCTGAGAGCATGTAACAGATATATTTTCATACCCATTTTATGTTGAACGGGACCCTGAAGCAAGATATGCCAAGTTTCTTGCACAGGATTGTGGAGTCAACCAAAAGTAGAATTGGTACTAAAATCTTGTTCAGCATTCTTTCTTTTCCTACCCAGTATTTTATTTTTGTAACCACAGAATTCAAGGTGGGATAACACTCTCCAATGTCAGATGATGTGGATATGTGAATCTCCACTGCGCACTGATTTGTCTGACTGGTCTGAGCATTTGAAAGAAAAGGGCATATATGAAATCACAGGCTCTATTTAGATGGTGTCTGGAAAGCTGCTCTTCCTTCCAAGCAAGATTCTTTAATGCAATTTTATGAGCTTCCTGTCATAAGAGTGAAGGTCTTTTTGCAACATAATTTTCTGTATAAAAACAAGGAGCAGGAGTGAGGGAAAAAGATATCCAAGCCTCCTTTTTTGTGTGTGTATGTGAAATGAATGACAGATAATAAAGACCACAAGTGAAGCCAATCTGAACTTTCAGTAACTACTTTCAAGTTCTAGATACACATCAATTCTGCTCATCTAAATTCCTTTATCTTTTCAATTTTCCTTTCAGACAAGCTATTAGGGCATACTGGCTCTCAAAATCTCAAGGGATTTTGAGACTGTCAAAAGGACAGTAAACTTTTCCTGCCTTATTTTAGTATGCAGCTGCTTCAAGAGAATTTCAAAATAAATATATAAACAAGCACTTCCATAAATATATATTGGCAGAATATGGTAGGGTCCATAAGTAATATTAAAAGTAAATTTCTTTAAGCTCACAGATGAGAAAATGATCAATTCCAATTGGGAGTTTGGTCTACAAGAACCACTAGTCACCCTTTGGATCCAGATACATACAATGCAAGTATTTTGGCAACCAAGTGTAGAATGATCTATGTATATGGAATTTGTAATATCCTTAATTAGGATTCTGATAAAGTCAAATAGAAAAGCATAAACACACTGCACTCTGTCGGTCTTCGCTATTTGCTTAGTACCATGGCTTAGGAAACAAAGAAAGTCTTTGCCCTAGGAATCTGGCTAATGTAGAATTAGCTTCTTGTCACTGGGACAGTCTGTGTCCCATACTTGGTTTCAGGGAGTTTTCACAGGTTGTTCATTTTATGGTCCTTGGATTTTCACCCCTTGATCTTACTTCCCATGTAGCAAATTCTAGCTGATCCTCTGGAACAGGGGAACGAACATTGTCAGTCAGCAGACATTTTTAAATGTGCCTGTGAGTACTCCTATCTTGAGCTCACTTTTTTCCCCCTCCATGTTTAAGGAGAGATCTACAGAAAGAACAGAGTACAGGAGCCATGAGCAGGAAAAAAATGGTGACATCCATGTGTCAATGTTAGTATACCTCCTGCATAAGAAATAGCAATTTCAATTTTAAGGTTGTCCTTCCTTATTCTCTAGTACCTGGCACCTGGAACTACCCCATGATTCCTCTGCTTTACACAGCAGGAACTGTGACATTAGGAATTTGCAGGAAAGCTACATGGTCAACTATGAACAACAAATGGCCATCAAGACAGAAATCTGTCTGCTTCAACATACCACCACATCACAAGTTAGAGACAGGAGTGCTGAGAAAGCTGAGCTATACCTCTGGCTTGACCACCTTCTGGAGCATAATGTCCCCAGACTACCTCACCACACAATCTTGAGGAAGTCACTTCACTGCTCTTGACCACAGGTCCTTCATTCGCGAAGTTGGATTTGAAACAATCTACCTCCTAAGGTTACTATGCAGATCAAATAAGACAACGTAGGCAAAGCTGTTAGCACAGTATCCAGTAGCAGGTAAAACTGAAATAGATGATAGCTAAGGTTACTACTAGCTTTATGACCTGGAGAAAGCAAAACTTCACCCCTGGGGGTAAAAAGGGTTTGCTGCCTTACGAGGTTTATGTGATGATTACATACATCTATATTATAATAATACAATATAATATATTGAAATATAGTGTATTAAAATCCTTTAGTAAAATGTCTGACACTTGGATGGTGCTTAAATATTAGCCAAATCTGAACCTATTCCACAACATAGCTTCTTACGATTACAATAATGGAGACGCCTGGTGGCTCAGCAGTTGAGCATCTGCCTTTGGCCCAGGGTGTGATGCCAGGGTCCTGGGATCAAGTGCCAAATCGGGCTCCCCCCAGTGAGCCTTCTTCTCCCTCTGCTTCTTTCTCTGCCTCTCTCTCTCTTTGTCTCTCATGAATAAATAAATAAAATCTTTATTAAAAAAAAGGATTACAATAATGCAGAATTGGTTAACTTGGTCTGAATAAGAAAAAAATTTAAGAGTATTCTCCATGATAATGAAGTTTGTTTTATTCCATTCTACATAAGCAAATCTGAATAAACTGAGTAACTGGAAAACAGATACGGAATAAAACTTGAGTAAGTTTCTTGCTTGCGTGGTCACACCATCCTTATTTAAGGGTCCTGGGTAATTTCAGCACGTGAACTCCTCTTAATAAAACCAAATATTTATGCTTTAATGTCTAGATCAATAAAAGGCAAAAATGATCTTTGGAGGGATGACAAGGTGAATGAAGAAAACTTTGGGGGAAATATCTCTTAGGGAAATTACCTGCTACTATCTCAGCCTTGAGCCTTAAAACAAATAAAATTAATAGAAAAATGTTCTTCATTTTTTCTTGTTATTACCCTTTTCATTTTCCTAAGTATTTTTTACCAAAACTCATGCTTGAGGTTTTCACTGCAACTAAACAAGTTTAAGTTATGACACTCTCCAACCCACGGACACTTTCTCACATGTGCATCTATGAGACCACACTGGAAGTCAAAAAGTTGAGCTACTATCTGCTATTAAGTGGGATGTATTTAGCCATTATTTTCACAAAAAAAAAAAAAAAAAAAACCTTCTCTTCCATAGCCACTCATCATTACATTTCAGATGTGTATAGACATTACTATGGATACGTTTTCAAATCTGTTTTCATACAAATGCAGAGCTAGAGAATTACACAGGTCTGGTAATTATCCAAATTAATTGCTTCCCATTTTCTGATTCCTGCAAGTATTATACAGAAACTGCTAAAATATTAGTCTAGGAGAGGAAAAGGAAACTATAACGATGGATGCTTCAAATTCCTATGGTTTTCTCAAAAGGCCATATTACCGTGAAT
This sequence comes from Vulpes lagopus, assembly GCF_018345385.1. NCBI lineage: Eukaryota > Metazoa > Chordata > Mammalia > Carnivora > Canidae > Vulpes > Vulpes lagopus. Next base: position 82,583,444 of record NC_054835.1, on the reverse strand, counting down.
GATTAAATGTCAGCTAGTTGGTAGAGTCTCCTTGCAAATGCAAAGCTTGAGTGGTCCTATATCAGAAGGCCTAGTACTTTCTGTTTAACCATTAGTCTATGATTTAAACCTACTTATAATCCAAAAAGGGAATGGTACATAATAAAAACATAATTGCATAGAATATGATGCAGGTCATGGAAGATAAATTAGGATTATCTTTTATTTCCTAATTTTATCTTTTATTTCCTAATTTTCTTTTAATGGGCTTTCTAATTATGAAACACATATTGACTATAACATGGGACCACAGGAGACACAATCCAGTAGTTCTTTTTAATGATAGCAACATATTGGTGCATAGCATTTATTACGATAATAGAAAAATTATATAGAAGGAAATGGTAATGAAATTCTACTCTAGTGACAACCATTTTAGAGTATTTTGAAGTCTCCTCATGCTGTGAATAAAACAAAGGTCTAGAAATGGAAGCCATGGCTACTTCAATCACTTGACTTGGTCTTACAGTTTTATACCAGGGAGAAAGCGAGATACTAGAGATAAAAATGTCTCAGTGCCTGAGAAAGGATTTATTCCTCTTAATCATTCACCAATTATTAAACATGCTCTCCCTGGAACAGTCAACAATGTATCAATAAAACATATCCCTTCTGTTAATAATAAAGCATAGTATCTATTCCCTTGAGGCGATTTTCTTGCTTTTCTAATTTGTTTATCATTTTTAGCAAGGCTTCTTTCCCCTCCAGATACAAAACCACACTTCAATTGGTAGGAAAATTTATTTTGACCCTTTCTAAAATATTAATATGCCCTAGAGAGTACAGTCATTGCAACCTTGACACATTAGGCAAATGAACACAGGTATCAAAGTGGAAATGTATTTCTAAAGCATAGGTCAAATGAAAACCTGACCTCATTCATTCAAAAAGTAATTAACACCATTTTAAAAACACATTTTATAAAAAGCTGTGTATGAGTGTGTGTATGTGTGGTGTGGTGGAGTGTATAAGTGTGTATGATGTGGTGTGTGTGGTGTTAAGATGTGTGTGTGCAGGGTGATATGCGTGTGCGGTGTGATGTATAGGTGTGTGTGGTGTGGTGTCTGTATGTGTGGTATATAGTTGTGTGTAGTATAGTGTGTGTGCAGTATGGCGTATACGTATGTGTGTTTGTGTACAGGTACATGTGGTATGTGTGTGGTGTGTATGTGTGTATGATGTGGTATATAGCAGCATGTGTGTACAGGAGTATGTGTGTGATGTATAGGTATGTGTGTGGTGTATGAGTAGTGTGATGTGTGTGGTGTGCATTTGTGTGATGAACAGGTGTGTGTGTGTGTGCAATATGGTGCATAAGGGTTTGTGTGTATAGGTGTATGTGGTATAGTGTATAGGTGTATACAGCGTGGTGTGCATGTATGGTGTAGTGTATAGGTATGTATGTGTGTGCTGGGTGTGTGTATGATATGTGTAGTCCACCTCGTTCCAAGTAGCACAATTCTTAAAAGGAAATGAAATAGATCCTCTATAAATTTTTGTTGATAGCAGAAGGGGAAAGACAAAAGAGCAGGAGAAAGAGGGAAAGAAGGGGAAAAGGATAGAGCAGAGTTCATAACAAAATTCTTTCATTTATGTTTTTGAGTGAATTAGACCAAATCCCCTTAAAAGAACTAAACATTTCACCTCTAGGACTTTAAAGCCTTCTACATGATTATAAACAGTATATAACACTTTTGTAGATTTGAGATTCAGTGGAATATTAAGTGATCTATTATATACTGAACTCCTTAACATTTTTCTCTTTAAATATGGGTCCAGTGCAGTGCTTTATATTTATCTACAACAGCACATTAGTTGTTAATTAGGCTTCCAGGAAAAACCTAGTTAGTATCTTTCTCTAGGAAAATCACAGGGAAAATTAAATTTGAACCTCTTTAAAAGAATACAACTAAAATGGGCACCTGGGTGGCTCAGTGGTTGAGTGCCTGCCTTTGGCTCAGGTCGTGATCCCAGGGTCCTGGGATCGAGTTCCACATAAGGCTCCCCGCATGGAGCCTGCTTCTCCCTCTGCCTGTGTCTCTGCCTCTTTCTCTGTGTCTCTCTAGAATAAATAAATAAAATCTTTTTTTTTTTTTAAAGAATGCAACTGAAAGATAAAACTGGCTGTTTCATCTTTTATGAAACAATGAGAAAAAGAACAAATTTTTACTTAGGTGTCACACAATGTTATGTATACTATTTCATTAAACCCATATAATAACTTCTCAGAGTAGGTATACAATTACTAACCCAGCTCACAGGTCATAAAAAAAAAAAAAAGGTAATTAGCTTAGTCCAGGGTCGCATTGCTAGCGAGAGCTAAATTCACACTCACTTTCCTTTACTCCAAAGCACATACTGTTTATACTTATCACCCCAACTGTTTCCCAAATTGGGATGTTGGTGATGAAATGTAGAATTGTGAATTATCATTTAGATATTTTTTAATTTTTACTGTTGGCTTCTGAACTGAAACACTTTTTTATACAGCTTTGCTATATAAGCATCAAAGCACATGGGGAAATATAACCTCTACTAGATCAATTAATAGCTACTCTAAGAAAAGGACATTTTAGCACAAAAACCATGTATCCACCCTGGCTAATTTTCCTTTTAGCACTTGCACCTGAGCTTTCTTAGTTCTTTAGTGAGAGCCTAAGTAAGTCCATGACTTTGGCGCCTGAACAACAAATGGGGCAAAATGAAAGGAGAAAAAGAGGTATGAATAAATTGAAACTCAGGAAGTGATGGAGATTTACAGAAGCAAGTGAGGACAAGAAAAATAAGGAAGAAGAAGAGGAGGAAAAATTGTCTTCTCAAAGCACAAAAAAACTCAACAATATTATTGTGACCATGAATAGAGTTTTCTTAGTGATTAAGTGACCCCTATTTCCCTTCCTGTAAAATCATTTCTCAGTTTGCAGGATCATGACTCCATCTGTGTAGTTTCTGGTTCACTGTTACATACTGTCCCAGTGTTGAAAAACAAGTCACCCGCCAGTTTAAATATTATTGACTCATTGACTGAATTCTTTTATTAGGAGTGCACGTTGTGATGAAAGGCCAGGCTTTTGTTGTCTTTAGAATACTTACCGTAGCTGTACGTGCAACTGTATTATTCTCTAACTATCATTTTTCAATTTGTTATCATGAAGTACTAAGTTTATGGTGGTATATAGTTTTCTCTCAAAAAATATTAAGGCTATGAGAGAGACACACAAGCACTCATTTTAAGGGGTTTTATAAAATATGAGATTGCATGAAAATCGAGATATCCATTTGCCTTTTCCAAACCAGAAACAGATTTTATTTCCATAGGTTAAAATAATCCTTCACAATCATATACACATCCTTCACAGGTGCCTTTCATCTAGACAACTCTAAAAATACAGGGTGCAACCAACAATCTTGTAGCAGAATAAGCCAACTGCCCAACAATGTTTGCTTAGAAGGGGGATGAAGAAGACTGGTTTGTTGGTTCTATCATTCATACTTGCTAACCTTAAATTTTAATAAATAATAACAGCAGTAACAATGGCAGTTAACAATTACTTATCAGAAGCTGTCCTAAGTACTTTGTCTGAAATACCTCATTTTCTCCACACAGTATAACAATTCTATAAGGTACACACTATTATTAACCCCATTTTACCAATGAGGAAGGTGAGGCAAAGTTTCCTCAGGAAACTGAACTTGCCCAAAGTCACACATAGGGCATTAGTAGCCAAGCTGGGACTTAAATACAAAATTCTCTGACTTCAAATCCCTGCTATACTGCTTTACTGGTACCACCTAGAGGTAGTAGGAATTGTCAGAGTTCTTCCAAGACAGACTTTCTATACAAGCTAGAGAAAACAGGTCAAAGGCAAAGCTATCTATCTCCACCTTCAGCTACTATTCACTGTGCATGTTTCAAGCCTCAAGATAACTTTTATAAGAAAAAATGATCCTGGGACCCCTGGGTGGCACAGTGGTTGAGTGTCCCTTCGGTTCAGGGCATGATCCTGGGTCCGGGGATCAAGTCCCGCATCCGGCTCCCCACAGGGAGCCTGCTTCTCCCTCTACGTGTGTTTCTCATGAATGAATAAACGAAGGAAGGAAGGAAGGAAGGAAGGAAGGAAGGAAGGAAGGAAGGAAGGAAAAAAGGAAGGGGAGGGGTAGAAGGGAGGGAGGGAGGGAGGAAGGAAAAAGAAAACAATGATACTTCTTGAAAGGAAAATTACATGTAAGATCCTTATATATTTTCATGGTTAAAACCATTCAAATATGTCTTCCTTGGCTTCATGTTACCCTCTCTGCCAGCATCCAATTAAAACAAGGAGCACCAATTTCCATTAGCCTCGGGTAGGTAGATCTTCTTTGCTCCAGGTGTGCTGGCAAAGCCCTCATTGGGCTTTATGAATACCTCAAACCTTAAAACAACCGAGAAAGTTTTTTTTTTTCCTTTAGAAAACTTTGTTGAATGACTACTCAAAATTGCCTATGAAGTCAGATTACAGACTTTTTTCATAAACAAATACTTACATATCAATAAAGACAGAAATAAGTGAAGGTGAAGGTTCAAAAATCCTACAGTTAAATACATCTGTGAGCCAATATTTTGAACATGCATAGTATGGACTTCTCCTGAAGGTCCACAATGGAGGATAACCTCCTTTTTCTTTTAGGAGAAGTTCTACATGGTTATGTAATGGTAACATCTGTGTTTCAAGCATATTTAATTGACCCTAATGATAGTATCTATCATGTATCGAGTGCTTACTCTCTTCTATGCATTTTTTTAAGGTTTTATTTATTTATTCATGAGACAGAAAGTGAAGCAGAGGGAGAAGCAGGCTCTCAGCTCTCCAATTCAGAACTCGATCCCAGGACCCTTGGGATCACAACCTGAGCCAAAGGCAGATGCTTACCCAAATGAGCCACCCAGGCACCCTTCAAGCAGTTTTTAAGTTATGAAATATTTGTAATCGGTATATATTTTAACAATAAGTTTTTGCACCCATATGTCTTTCATGTTGCCTGAATCTTTAAACTTCCGCATTATACCGATCTCCGCTTTTTAAGCATGTTTTTTTTTTTTAAGATTTATTTATTTATTCATGAGAGACACACACACACAGAGAGGCAGAGACACAGGCAAAGGGAGAAGCAGGCTCCTCGCAAGAGCCCGATGTGGGACTCGATCCTGAGACTCCAGGATCACGCCCTGGGCCGAAGGCAGATGCTCAACCACGGAGCCACCCAGGCGTCCCTAAGCATGTGTTTTGTTTTAATGTGTGTTTACTATTCTTAAAGAAGACAAAAGAATCCATGAGCACAAAACCCAACGATGCCCTATCTTTTCCTCAGTGTTACTGACTGACCCAATTTTCTCTTGTCTCTTACTACTCAAGATGTATGCAGGTCTTCTAAAATTTCTCCACCAAAGTGGCAGAGAAGAATTCAGATACAACACCAAAATATGTGAGAGCAATCTGACACAGCCTGTCAGAAGCATTAAAATTCTCTGTAGCCTCTTGTTTCATTTTTAAATTCATAATCATTTTGTTTGCCTCCTAGTCTATAATTCATCCATGTTTGTTTTACTGTAATTAAGAGTTTTTTTCCTCAGGGATGACTGAGTGGCTCAGTGGTTGAGCATCTGCCTTTGGCTCAGGGCATGATCATGGGGTCCTGAGATCGAGTCCCACAGCAGTGTACTGAGGGCTGTATAAACCTGAGCATAGATGTAGTGGGGCACATGTATGCAATGTGTACTTCTACTTAGAGATTCTGAGTCTATGTCTCTCCCTTTCTCTGGGTCTCTCTCTCATGAACATGAATAAAGTCTAAAAATAAAAGAGGTTTTTCCTCAGAATCTCTAAGTAGAAGTACACATTGCATACACGTGCCCCACTACATCCATGCTCAGGTTTATACAGCCCTCAGTACACTGCTGTACTCCTGCTGCTACAAGATCTTTGTCAGAGCATGGAGTGTACGTGAATTTTTATTTATTCTAAGGGACAATGACCTGTAGCTAATTGCATGACCTGGGATAACTAACATCATCACCATTAGTTATAATTAGTCTGACACAAATGTCTACCTCTCATCCTCCCAGAGCAAATATAAAACAACTTTCCCCATTGTGAATCTTTTCTCCCAAAATGCCTTTCATATTATAAAATGATGATGCATTACTCAAAAAAAAAAAAAAATCCCAAAGACCAAATTGAGCACTTTATGGGGGACAAGTCCTGATGCTGACCCAGGTTTGACAAGATGGATATTAAAGTGCTAAGATGTGTAGAATCATATTCCTTACTCAGAACTTACTTTTTACTTTTATGCCTTTCTGAACTCCAGAATGTAAATCTTCCCTGAGAGCATAACACTCTTTCTTTTCTTTCTTTCATTTTTCCTTTTCTTTTCTTATTTACCTTTTCTAGCACAGATGAACTATAAGGCTCTACTTTACCACTAGGTGACTCCACTCTGAATCTTTTTTTTTTCACGCCTCAAATTATATACAGTGAATGAGTACCTTGTTTCTTCTAAAAGCTTACAACTATCTATTTAGACTTTTGGAAGAGATTCCTATAGTAATAAGGAAACAGCAAAATATGGCACAGAAGTTCAGAGGACTACTGAGTTGGTCTGGTCCTTATATCTGTTAATATTTGTACCTGGTTCCCTCAACTATCAGATAATTTCAAGAATAATGTACACTAAATTTCTTTGCAAATACTACAGTTTGAGTTAATTTCAAAGTATGAGCTAATTATGTTCACATTTCAGAGCTTCTGGTTTCACTTCCTGATTGCATCACATGGCTAAGATACCTTGGGTGATGAGATTTCAAATTCAGCAGGATGGTTTCTCAGAGAAAATAAAAACCTTCTCCTGAGGATCATGATAAAAATTTGCATGCATGGAGCCTATACCTTTCTCCAAACACAGGGTAAGCACAAACACTAAGCATGATGTCCTCACCTGGGTCGGGAGGCATACAAGCACAGGAAAACTGAGTATTGTAGCCCACTTTGAAGTCAGAGTTGATGGGGTAGTAGTCAGCTAGCTTGATCATCTTCTTGAAAGCATCATAGATAAAGATGAAGCTAATCAGAGAAGAGAAGCCCTCTTCAGTAAAGCGAGTGAAGTACTGAACCAGGAAGCTGGCATCTGTGGCTACCAAAATGAGACACAGGAAGGCTGACCACAAGCCAATCCACAGGCGAAACTCCAGATAGTCAAAATTATGGTCCCTGGAAAGAAGAAAGAAAGGTATTTAGACTCCTCCTCCATGGAACTCAAGGAATAATAGAAAACTGCCCAATGACCTCAGAATGATGCTCAAAATAAGCACTCACTTTTAGCCTCTAGATATAAAGCTTAGTCTTAGTTTCATCCAGAAAATATTAAGTTTGAAGGTGTGATCTAGTGACATTATTATGCTACCATAAAGAAATAATCCTAGAAGTTTAAGAATGGCATATCAAAAGTAGTCATACCATTTGTATGTAAATAACTCAATTTTCTCATTCAGAAAATCTGCCTCAATGGAGTTCATAAAATAAACACTTTGGAAGGGCAGTCTTGGTGGCTCAGCAGTTTAGCGCCACCTTCAGCCCGGGGCGTGATCCTGGAGACCGGGGATGGAGTCCCATGTCGGGCTCTCTGCAGGAACCCTGCTTCTCCCTCTGCCTATGTCTCTGTGCCTGCCTCTCTCTCTCTCTCTCTCTCTCTCTCTCTCTCTCATAAATTAAAATAAAATCTTTAAAAAAAAAAAAAAGAAAGTGTCATGTTGATACCCAGTATGCACCCAATAAATGTTTGTGAGCTTTACTGGTTAATGAAAACACTAAGATAAATATAGTCTCTGACCCCACCTCATTGCAGTCTACTGAGAGAGACAAACTGATAAACATAATCACACCATAAAATACTACATGATGTCTAAAGATTCCCACAGAGTAACCCAGAAGAACTACTAATTCTGGCTGGGGGGACAAATGGAGTTGCAGCAAAAACTCAAAGCAATTAAGGATAAATAGGATTAGTATACTGTAGTCAGATGGAGAAAGGCTGTCTTGCCATGCAATAGCCAGATGCAACCACTTCTCAAGAAGCTTGTGCACAGACATATCTTCCTGCTAAAGTTGTGTGTGAAGCATCTTGCCACCACCTTGTTTTTTGTCTGTTCCTATCCCACAGCAGTCTTAGAATAAGCTGCCTCCATCAGAGTATGCCATTGTTTTTTGAAGGCTCTCCCATTTTTTATAAGTATTGTTCACATTTGGGAAAAGATGGGTCAAGTGTTGACATTTTACCATTCCATACTGATTCTTTTAAAACTATGTGAAGATTACTTATAGTATCTTTTTCTCATCATTTGTGATGAAAAAGCAAATAGTAGTAGTCATATTTCTCCTACAAGAAAAAGTCTAAATCAAGGATCCTGCATGCTTGAAGCTCTAGTCTTGCTTTTAAACAATGGATTTCTGATAGTGATATATTTTAATACTTTGCCAAAGGAATGACATCAACATCTTCACCACCACCAAGTTTGGGCCACCAAGAAGTATTTGCTTAATTATAAGTCCTTAATGGACATCCATGTTTGCCCTGACCGAAGTCATTTTCCACATCCCAGCCAAACTAATCTTTTAGAATGTAAATAAGATCCCCCACCTCCATTTAAAACTTTTTGATGGCTTCACACTAATCTTAGAATAAACTTTAAATTCTCTAAGCTAACACAATGCTTGACATACAGGTTTCCAGTGAAAACTTGCTAGATGAATTAAGGTATGCCTATGTGGCTTAGGATTTGAAACAGTTACTGACATGACCTATGAGCCATCACAGGGAGCCAGGAGATCCTGAGTGAAAATTTTACATAATATTAGAATTACAAGTTCCTTATATACTGTGATGGTTAGTTTTATGTGTCAACTTGGCTGGACCACGTGGTACCCAGATATTCAGTGAAACATGACTCTTGGTGTCTCTGTAAGGGTGGTTTTGGTAAAATTAACATTTCACCATGTCAGAGTTGGTAGACTCTGAATAAAGCAATGGCTTTCCATAATGTGGGTGAAACTCATCCCATCAAGTTCTTCAACCAAATAAAGTAAAATACTTGCCAACCCCAGCAAGAAATTTTCTCCAGTAGGTTGCATTTGGACTTTATCCAGAACATGCCTCTTTTTGGTTCTACAGGAGACACCCTTTGAACTTGAACTGGAACATCAACTCTACTGAACCAGAAACCAAATCTCTACATTCCTGGACTGGTCCTTTAAAAAATTTACACCATCATTCCCCTACCTGATTTGTATTTAGGGTGGACCTTAAAAAAAAACCACTGTCCTTTGTTTCCCTCTTTTCACCAAATCACATAAATTTTACCAAAGCAGGATATTATTGACACTAGGGTAGAAAGTTATCACCTATGGATTTCCTGGAATCTTTCTGAAGACAACTTTTGCATTCTCCTATAGTTTCCTTTGCATCTGGAACCCCACTGCTTAATCCTGTGCATGTCTTTGTGAGATAAGTGGACTATAGAGAAAGCTAAATTCTAGGAATTTGAGATGATTTACATTATCACAGAATGAGTCAAGTTTCAATAGAGCTAAGAAACAGTACTTCTGAGCCAGCAAACTTTTTTCTTAAAATAAAAATTTTTAACAATTATCTAGTTTTAGCTTCCTTAACAGGATGAAGTTAGGACAATCTTGATTTGTTCTGGGAATGCTAATGGTTGCTGAGAGTATTGATGTTTACAGGACAGGATGAGAAACAAATCCAATAACTAGCTAAGGGCTAGGAACATTCAGTTTGGGTACAAAGGAAAAAAACTGCATGTATAAACTTAAATCTTAGGATCTAAACAATATACCAAAATAGCTCCTCTAAAATACTTAAATACTCTCAAAGTAGCTCTATAAGATAAACCCAAATAAAATCATTAAAACCCATGGCACTTCATTGTAAAAGTTTTGTTTACAGCAGCAATAAGAAAGAGGAATAAGAGATGAGAAACTTTTTAAAACAAGTTGATCAACAGTAATGACTACAATAAAATGGCAATATTACATCCAATAAGATTATCAGTCCCTTTAGTGCCAAGTTTAAATAGCAATTAAGTTATACAAAGTAACAGGAAATGATAGGAAAGACAAAAGAAACTATTGTGAATTCAAATGAAAAAATGGGTTTACATACTTATGCTTTCACTGTGTTCCTAGATATTTTGAATTATAGTTTGTTTCTAAGCAGCATAGAACCAAGGTACAAACTGAAGAACTCATCTGAAACATGCTACAGAAATTAATGTTTAGCCAATGCCAAATATAAACTCCCTAAAACTACATGAATAAATCCAGTAATAGAAGAAAATAATCATTTGAAAACCCTTAAGTAAATTGTTCAAAGAATAGAAGGAAAAAATTATTGAATGACCAAATGACAATTATGCAGGTTAGACTCCAACTTTAATTATGAGGCTACCATGGTGGTAAACTTCTTTCAGATTCCTCACTCAAGAAAAAGAAAAGGCATCTAATTCTCTGTTACTGGCTTAGAATGTGTGAAAACAGTGCAAAGGAGGCTGCAGAGTTAGGAAAATAAAACTACAACTGTCATTTGGAAACTTGTAAGTTCTTTCCTTTGTTCTGTCATGAATTTTAAAAGGTGACAATATGTCTTTCATATTCCTTTATGATTCTCCAGTTTATAGGGCAAACATTAAAACTGTATCCCATGTTAGAAGGACATCTGCGGATTTTGCGGAGTTTATGTTTGAGTCCACTGAAGCTACAAAACAAGGATTTATCTACTTCTCAAAAAAATGGTAAAATATGTTGGGGAAAAATCTGGGCAAGACAGACTAGACCAGTTTCTTTACCGAAGGATTTCTCAGATTCCTTAGTAAGCGAAAGTGTAAAGTGAATTACTGGGAGGGAGATAAAATATACAGCACTTTCCAGATTTATTGGGATCACAGCAGCTTTTTGTCCATTGAATAACTAAAATGGGACTAGAAGTTGAGGAAATACACTCTGAGAAATAGTGATCTACACAAATAATCTGTCTCTAGACAAAATATTAGCACTGTTATTCTAATATTTAAGCAAATGATACAGCATTGTGAATAAAATACTAAGGTTTGCCGCATAAGCACCACATGCTACTTGGTGATGAATTTAAAGCACAGTTTCTCAAGTGTTTCTTGTTGCTTTACAACTGTTTTCAAATAAATCACTTGGAACTATGTTTACATTACCAATTATGATGAAACAGAAGGGAAAGTGAGAAAGGAACTTGCTTAGTGAAAGGAAATAACCTCTATCCTACAATTATCTAAAGTAAACTGGGATGCAAACATTTTCTGTATATTAAAACTCTGATCACATTGCATCCAATAAATCTTTCTGCAAAGGTTGCACATGTTTGTTCCTGTTTATAGTACATGCTTGTTTCATCTTCCACAAGAGCTTTCTTGTCTCACACAATGTTTTCTTAAACATATAAAAACGGTTTAACTTTTTATAAACTGACACAAACAGAATTCTTTCCAATGTCCTTCTGAGAATTATGATGGAAGAGTTTGTAGTGATGAGCTACAGAAGATTCATATTATTTAAAATTCAAACTTTAAATTTTCATAAGACCCTTGCTGACGTTCTCAACCCAGTTTTCTTTTTTTTTAATAAATTAATTTTTATTGGTGTTCAATTTACCAACATACAGAATAACACCCAGTGCTCATCCCGTCAAGTGTCCCCCTCAGTGCCCGTCACCCATTCCCCCCCACCCCCCGCCCTCCTCCCCTTCCACCACCCCTAGTTCGTTTCCCAGAGTTAGGAGTCTTTATGTTCTGTCTCCCTTCCTGATATCAAAACACTAGTTTTAAATCCTCATTCCTTCTTCTACCTCATAATTCTTTTTGATGGCACACACAATTTCAAAGGCTACTATGCCAGTACCTAAGTCCATGAGGTATCATGTAGGTAATAAAATTTCCAATAATAAACTCTTAAAAATGTATAACAATATAAGAATATGGAAATTCCAACAAGGAATGTCAGCAAGTCATGTGAAATTCTGCAATCTGCCTAAGGATTGAGAACTGCTGGGATAGGCAATTCTGAGAGGTATCAAGTTCATTAGAAAGAGGCCAGAATACTCCATTTGATTTTGAATCTATTTGTGTGCTAATGTGGCCAGTTGGATAATTCGCTTAACTTGACTTTTCTCCTTCTTAAAATGATCCATCAACTTCTAAAAGAAAATATGATATCATAGTCGTTATGTCCATTGGGAGTGTCTAGTGATTCCATAAGAGGCATAGGCTCCCGAGTCAGCAGGAATTCAAATTCCAGGCCTACAAACAACAGATGATGGATGCTTCAGCAATGCACTCACCCTCTCCCTGCCTGTTTTCTCATCTATAAAACAGGGTATGGTCCCTACACCTCACAGTATTGCTACAAGACTCAAATGAGGGAATCCATGCAATATACGTAGGATAATACTTGGTATCTTGGTACGTGATCAGCACTCAACAAATGTTATTACTCAGTTGACTCTTAAGATGTATCTTTAGTTAAGAACACTGAAATCAGGGCAGCCCAGGTGGCTCAGCAGTTTAGCATCACCTTCCATCCAGGGCCTGATCTTGGAGATCTGGGATCGAGTCCCACGTGAGGCTTCCTGCATGGAGCCTGCTTCTCCCTCTGCCTGTGTCTCTGCCTCTCTCTCTCTCTCCGTGTCTCTCATGAATAAATAAATAAAATCTTAAAAAAAACAACAACAACACTGAAAACAGGATTAGGAGCAGTGGATCACTGGAGCCACTAGTCTCTCATTAATGAGCCATGTGACCTTGAACGAGACATTTCATTTTTCTAATGTATCATCAGGATCATGGCAGGAAATAGAAGGCATTCTCAAATGGAAATTGTGAAGAGAACTTAATAAATGGGCTATTTACAAAGGTGTCAGTAACAGAGAATGGCAAGGTACTCAGGAACTAGCAAAATCAGGAAGCCATTTTTACCTCCTGGCTTAAAAAGACCAAGGAAGAAATAGAGTCATCAGAGCCTGGAGAGGCTAGAACCAGAACAGAGGAGCCACCTTACAGGGGCTACAGTCAGGGAACAAGCTATTGTCAGACTGCTGTGTTAAAGCAGGGCCAGTGAGGTGCCAAAAGGTAGACACACACCCCTACCTCTCTCCCTTCCTGTCCTACTGATGCACTACTAAACCCAAGAAGCCAGCAGGCAAAGGAGTTTAGGTGTTGCAATCCACATGGGGCAGCCCCTGAGGCACAAAGCAAGACTACAGGGGCAGAGAATGATGATGAGAGAAGCACGTACTATGCCATATGGGCCTCAGCTGAATCAAACGTAAAATGAGTGTTGGAATACGTAATCCCAAAGGGCCTTTCAACCTACATCTTAAAATTCCCATATGCTGACTGATCTAATTATTATTCTACACTCAGTCTAGACTATGAATGTTCTACGATCAAACCATCCTAATTTATAATTAGATATGTATATACATACTTGCTGAAATTAAATAGAAGCCTCTCAAAAACTAGAACAGGTCCTGTGCTGCTCAAAATAGTGAGGGGTTGACCGGCAAACAGGCAAAAGATGGCTCCAGAAACAGCTGTGCCCAGGAAGCTCTCCAACACACCCTAATAGAAAGAAAATAAAGCTGTTAAGAGAAACACGTCTTTTTTCTTCCCATGTGTGATGTCACTAGGGAAATTAAGCACATGAATATGCTATTATGAGGGCCATAGCAAACATAGCAAATAGACATGAGGAATTAAGATTCTTACCAGTATAAATATTACCATTTATTTCACTGTAAGATTTAGTCATCCCTCCCTACTCCAAGGGCTGACCTGCTCCAAAGAACTCCTGTAACTATAATGACTGGTGGTTGACTACAGAAGGCAAAAGGTGACTCTGATCCATCCTAAAAATATTAATCGAAGCTTCTGCATGTTAAATCATACTGTGTAATACCACCAAGTGGGTAGAAGTGATTCCGTACTTTTGGTGATGTTTTTCTCTTCATGGTGTTTGTTTCAGCCTGACTTCACTTGCACATAATAGGTATGTATAAGTAGTTACATTTTATACACAAAAGCTATTTTTCTAAAGGAAAAATTTGAGAGGGGAGCAAAGCGGGACAAAAAAGTTAGTTGCCCTTTATCCTGCAATCTCTAAGACACCAACTCCAAAAAAAAAAAAATTCTAATTACATACTCTTTGTCCAATGTAAACTTATAGAAGAGCTTTAATTTATTTTAGAGGAAATACATATGTAGGAACATGAGTAACTAAATCTTTGTGGCCACATCTCCCCATAGTTGTATCTCTGGAAACTCAACCCATTATTTTCCTTTAGCCTAACAAGAACAAGGAAACATGAACCATCAAGCATCACTGATTTATAAGATTATCCTTACTTTCTTAATGATGTCATTTGGGACCAACATCTCAGACGATAGCAAACTAGCCCATTTCCTCTATTTTCCATCAGCTCGAACTTTAGTTAGAAAAGCACAAAGTAAAAAAAAAAAAAAAAAAAAAAAAAAAAAAAGAAAAGCACAAAGTAAGAGGATCCCTTTCTAAGCTTGAAATAGTATTCTATCAAGGGATGATTTTTTAAATATAAAAAGATGACAGAGTCCTTTTATTTATACATAAGTGTATACATCTAGACCATAAATCTTGTAATATAAAATTTTTTCAAGTGAGTAAATATTCTATAGCTTTAAAAGACACAAATATATATATATATATATATATATATATATATATTTAATGGTAGATTAATTTACATGAGAGCAAAACTATGTGATCTCTATATGTGTATATTAAAATAAAATGGTACCAAAAAGATCTCCCTCTTCAACTGAATAATAAGTTAAAGTATGTGCAATAAGTTAAAGTATGTGCATCAAAGTATGATTTATGTTTACATAAAACAAGCCATCTCTTAATCTAAACCACCCTCTGTTTGGAGCAGAATGGATTTCTGGGTAACCTGAAACACAGCTCAGTCATCCCCAGCCCCCACCAAACATTTAACCTATCTACCTGTCACCCGACATCCACCTCTTTCCACTGCCCCAACAGTTCTCCGGCAACTTCCATTCACTTATCACATAATATAATGAAATGATCATGAAGGAATTGCTTTTAAATCAAGTTACAGTTATAGAATGAATAAGTCACAGGAATAAAAGGCGTAACATAGATACATTCAATGATATTGTAAAAGCATCACATTTTGAGGGATGGTAGCTACACTTATGGTGAGCACAATATAACATGTAGAGCAGTTGAATCACTATGTTCCTTCTACACCAAAAACAAATGTAACATTCTATGTCAACTATACTCAAATTTTAAAAATGCTTTTTTAAGTAATAAAAGTTTACATATCAAAATGAGAAAAATCAACTTTCAGAACTTAAATACACTAAGTGCTATAGTCATTTAAAAAGCCATCCTAAGAGACCCTTATTATGATGATTACTCAAAATGTTTTTCACACTGCTTCAGAGCCAGCAATGGCTCCTTACAATGACATCGGCAATAGCACATCCTCCTCTTTGAACGGTAGAGTTCAATTCAGAAAACAGTTAAAAATTCTTTAGAGCAGCACTATGTAATAATGGGGTTGGGTGGAGAAAGGGCAAAAAATCACAAGGGTTGACAAATAAGACTGGCTCCTCACATAGTGAGTATCCATATTCTGAAACAGTCCAGAACTATTCCCATGTAAGAAGTCTAGGTTGAAAGGCTGGCAGGAAGGGACGTGGTTTCCATAGATGTGAGTCCTACTACATGACTGAAGAATGTCACTTCATTATTTTATAGTCATTCCAGACATAATCAGAGTATCCACCTCATTCTTCTTTAGAGGGACAGAATGAAGAATAACCAGCAAGGCTAGCAGAACCAGGTTGCATTTATGCAAAGAAGAGACTCCCCTGTGTTCAACAAATAGTTTCGATCTCTTACATGTGAAGGTATTTGAGATCCAGGAGAGTTAAATGATATGGACAAATCCACATTCAATGTGGAACAAGTGTATGGAGTATGGTACCGATCCAACTACTGCCTCACCCATAGCAAGGATAAAAGGTATGCTTTCAGCTGGAATATTCTTGGACATGCAGTTTTTCACCTTCTGTGCATTGACCTTGGTTTTTTTTTTTTAAATGTCTTTTCATTTAGATCTTTCTCTCTATAACTTACTTTCGTGTGTGTGTAACATGAAAGAGTAGGAGTGGAGTGCTCCATGTGGCAGGACAAGCCATACTCTGGATATATCTGACAGGCAAAGTTACTGTATCATCCTCTATCAAGCATGGAAAAGTGCCTATTTCTTATTACTACTGCGTGATCAAAATACAACACAGCCTGAGCGAAAGAGAGAACATGAAGGAAGTCAGAAATACGAGATTAAGAATCCTCTACTTGAAAAAAAAATTAAAAAAAAAAAAGAATCCTCTACTTGATTTGACATTGCTATTAATCTCTCTGAGGGCAAGCACAGGGTCTCTGGGGGCCCTCCTATTTTTCTTTCTCTCAACAAGCTTTGCACTAGCCCTGCATGTGCTCTGTAGGCATGTAGGAAACACCAGAGGAACTGAAGAAGAAATACCCAAATCATACCCTCGCTTCCATTTAATCAAAGGTCAACAGCCATTATTGCTCACTCAGTAAAGATAACAACGAATTTCTTCCAGAAAATGGCTGTGATTTATGGAAACCATGTGACTCTTAAAAGAGAGATTATTTTTATTTCAGTACTTGATCTTTTGGTTAGTGCTGCGGTTTCCATTTTGTTGCTGACAATTTTGAAACAGAGACAGGTGATTTATTACATACACTGCACTGGAAACTTGCTTAAACGTAGAGATACTTGCAGCATTTCTGAGAAAAAGAACTATTTTCACCACATTTTGATATGTTACTCTTGATAATAAGAAACTTTAAAAATAATCTCACGCAATGAATAACTTCAGTTGAACTAACTAGAATTTGAAGCAATTTATAAGGCAAATTTATAAGAAACCCCTTTTCTGATTTATTATATTCAGGATTCACGAATATAAAAAAAGGAAAATAATATGTGTGTGTGTGTATTTTTAATAGCTGTAACTCATAAAGACACTTCTAACCCTGATTTCTCCTGCCTCTCTTATTTCTCATTTAGTTCATGAGAATACGTGTGACAGAATCTGGTGGGACAAAGTGCTCCAGTGCTGTTTGGTTAGGCTTTCATGTCCTTCCATTCCTGATCAAGTATCATCAACCCCTGAAGACAAGAATGAGCAAAGAACCAGCAGTTAGAAATCTAGAGTCTAGACTTTGTTCTGTCACCAAAGTGCTGGTGATCTTGGGAAGGTCACTTAAAGCTTGCCAATTTTAGTTTCTTCATGGAGAGAAGTGGAGTTGATGTAGTTTAACCAAATCTCAAAGTGACTCTAGACTATACCTTTCACTCAGTCAATGACTTTAAGCAAGTTCATCTATGTCTTAAACGGTACACATATCAGATAATACATGTAAAATGTTTGGCGTAGTCTCCGATATAGAACACGTGTTTTATGAATAGTAACGTATACATAATGTATTTGTTTATGTATAAGATAGGAAGTTGAACTCAGATGATTTCCAACAACTCTCCCAGGTGGCTCAGCACAAACAGCATGTCTTGGAGTCAGGGATATCTGAGTTAAATCTCAGGTCCGCCAGTCACCAACTTCTCCACACTCTAATTGTCTCTTCTGTCGAATAAATTGCTATTTCACAGGAAAATTATTTGGACTAAGAAAGATGATAATATATAAAAAGCTAAAAATAGAGATACAATAAAAAGTAGGTTTGCTTTCCCTCGCTGCTTCTCATCCCCTTTTTTCCAGTCTGCCTCTATTATTTCTTTTCATCAAAAGAAGGAAAAGATGGAGAGACAACATTGAAAGGAGTGACGTGAAAAGAAAAAAAGATTAGTCCTCAGAGGAAATGTGGGAAAAAACACTCTTTAGATCTTCAATATTCCCCAGAGCAAATACCAAATCAACAGAAGCCTGGAGGACAACACTAGAGCCATTGAAAACTGCTTCTTTTCATTCCTTGTGTTACTAAACACATGGAATCAACTATAACAAAACACAAGAGTTTGTTTTATTTTACTGCCGTGAAGTCAAAACCCATATCCAAAACAATTTATGAACATCACTCTGCTTCCACTAGGATATGAAGTTAAACCCTGTTTTACAAAACAGCCAAGAAAATCAGCACAAGTCCCATAATAGAAAAATAAAGCATAAAAGAAGTCAAACTATAGGAACAAAATTCTTTTAATAAAACAAAACAGGGGATCCCTGGGTGGCTCAGTGGTTTAGCACCTCCCTTTGGCTCAAGGCATGATCCTGGAGTCCCAGGATCGAGTCCTGCATCAGGCTCCCTGCATGGAGCCTGCCTTTCCCTCTGCCTGTGTCTCTGCCTCTCTCTCTCTCTCTCTCTCTCTCTCTCTCTCTCTCTCTCTCTGTCTCTCATGAATAAATAAATAAAATCTTTTTTTTTAAAAAAATCAACCATAATTGGTAACACCAGCATTTTAGGTCTTTGAGCTACCTGTGACAAGGGCTGCCAGGCCATCATCCCTGTCATCACTAATGTAAAACAAGCACATTGAAAAGATGATGAAACATTAAAAATTAAAAATTTATGCTGTCAACTTTGACTTTACTGCAATTTAGCATCTTCATATGACACTAAAGAATGATGCTTCTTGTTTTATGTCCTTTTTATTAAGAAATCCATTATTTAGAATAATAATCACAACCATCTAGGGAGTTTGGATGGCAAAAACAGGAGAAAAGTGGCACAACTGCCCAAGAAAACAAAAATTTTCTATCTTTGACAATTTTCAACCAAGTAAAACTTGGAAAATAAAATATTTTGGTGGCAGTAAAGTATTCACAGACTTAATTGTAAAATTTCAAGCTTTTTAAAAGAAACTAAACTGTTTCTAGGGATCCCTGGGTGGCGCAGCGGTTTGGCGCCTGCCTTTGGCCCGGGGCGCGATCCTGGAGACCCGGGATCGAATCCCACGTCGGGCTCCCGGTGCATGGAGCCTGCTTCTCCCTCTGCCTATGTCTCTGCTTCTCACTGTGTGCCTATCATAAATAAATAAAATTTAAAAAAAAAAATAAACTGTTTCTAACCATAAAAAGAAATTTCAGCCCATGCTTGTGGTAATTTATATGGACTGTGTAGAATGTTGAATAATAAAATTAAATTTCTCAAGCTGAGTCTTTTGCATCTGAAATTTAGCCAAGAAAAATGATGCAGCCTAATGCCATTTAAACATGGTCAATAGAAATAGGTAGTCAGACCTGAATTATCTGATGTTTTGATGTCAGGTCCCCAGCATAAAGCCAAGCCACGTGACCCAAGCCACATGATTAAAAATAAGTGAAGAAATGATGCAACTCTCTAAATCAAATTTGGGCCATATGACAATTACTAGGAAGCTTTTATTTCTGTTTTTTTTTTTTTTAAAGAAAAAATAATGATTCTTTACCTTTATCTTGAACAATTAACTCAAGATCTCTGAAGATTAGACCTGGAGTCAGTAGTTTCTTAAAAGTTTGCCAGGTGATTCTCATATGGCTCAAATTTGAGATGCACCCATTAGAAAAACTCCTTTCCTCTTTCAAAATAAGAACTACTTGCTAGCATTTGTTAAGGTCCACTTACATAGACATTCATCTACACTGGGGAAGAAGATTGGATATCCAACCCTCATTTTTTTATTTCACCTGTATAGCTACAGCCAATAAATCAGTGATTTCTGTCCTGACAGATTACAGCTCCCAAATCCTTATTGCCATCTACTCTGCCTAAAAGTGCTTTGTCATCATGAACAGGATTTCTGTTTACGCTGCCCAGCAAGAACTGAAGAAAGAGAGAAGACTGAAAGATGAAGTAGCTCCTTGCTTGAAGAAAAGTATGAGCTAAAGCCTTCAGCAAAGAGCCACAATTCCATGTCTGATAGGATGGATAGGCAAAATGGGAGGCTTTACGATATTTTTTTTGTTTGAAGAGCTATTAATACATACCTAGATCATTTGAAGTGCCCAAACATCAAATGCCAGTATGACCTTACACAAAAATCAATTCCAGATGGATAAAAAAATTAAATGAAAACATAGAAGTACTAAGATAGGTGGGTAAATATTTTTCTGATCTTGGAGTGGGGAAATCTCTCTAAATATATAATGAAAATAAAAAGACTATAAAAGATTGAAGATTCTGAATACACAAAAATTAAAACCTGTATGGTAAAAGAAATCATGAATAAGGTGGAAAGACACAAGATAGATCTAGGACAAAGAGATTCATGATATTTCTGACAAGAAAGGGGAAAATATCCTTATTACTCAAAGAGTTCTTATGAGCCAATCAGAAAAAAGAACAAATACCTAAAGGGAAAATATGCCAAGGACACAAATACAAAGACATATAGTCAATAAAAATGTGGAAGAATACTCACCCTCCCTAAAAATCAAAGACATTTGAAATGAGTAAGAATAAGCTATCATCCTCAACCCACCGAATGACAAAAATGAGAATATGGGACAAAATCCTGTTTTTGCAAGAGTGCATACAAGTGGACAGTCTTGTCCATTATTGGCAGAAATATAAACTGGTATCACCTTTGTGAGTGCAATTTAAAACAAATATAAAAAATAAAATAAGCATATCCTACAAACATTCTGCTAGGAATTTTACTCTAAAGAGATAATTACAAAGAATGAAAACATGGTTAAGCACTACAGTTTGCTTATAAATGAGAAAATTTGGGAAAACTGAAAATGTGCTAATAGAGAATTTATTAGGTAAATTATAGGACATGCATTATCATGTGTATAAATAGATGTAGTCATTAAAAATAATGTTCAAGATCCATACCGAAGTGGAAAAACTTCCATTAAATACTAGTCATGTTATGAAACAGCAAGTGCATAATGTCATTTATACAAAATCTTATACATCAACCTACCTATTTACACATGCATTGCAAAATGTGTGAAAGATGTCCATGAAAATGTTAATAATGGTTATTTCTGAGTGATGAGTTTAAGGGCAAGTTTACCCTTTATGTAGTTTTTCCTGCATTGTTTGAATTTTCTACAATGCATAATTATATCTTATTAAAAATAAAGATAACTCAAAATAGTTGCAAAACAAACACAAAATAGTTTTAGAATGTCACAACATTTGGGATCATCAGCCTGCCCAAATCACTATCCTTTTTTAATCACCAAGAAAACAGAGTTGACAAATGTCTTTCAGTGGGGAAAAAAGAAACAAATATGTTCTGGTAAGTGAAAAATTTGGTTATATTTGGCTTAACCTTAATCAAACAGGCTTAATTCAGAACTTGTACATGAAGTGACGCAAATTATTTTGTTAAGTTCCTTCCTGGGAGAAGAATAGCCAGCATACACATTGGAGGCAAGAAAGCAATGCAAGCCCCTTACTTTTACATGAAATACCCTTTTTTTTTTTTTCTTTGCCTACCAAAACAATCCAACTATATCATTCCAATAGACTATCTCTACTTAACTTTTTAAGACTGTCACAGTTTTCTGGAAGACACTTTCAGGCAGATTAAGATGTCACCTTACATTTCCATTTCAAGAAAGAAATGCATTTTGGTGACAAAGTGCAACATTGAGGTAAGTTGAAATTACTAAACGGTCGTCTTCACTATAATGAGGCAATTATCAATTTTCTTTAATCTTGCTGTCATAAATTAAACATGATAAACTTCATAAAAAAGCGTCTCTCTTACGGAGGAATATCATATGTGAACAAGAAATGATACATTTACAACCTCAGCAGATTGATTAAATATTCTCAGCACAGCAGTATGTTAAAATAAAGCTTCAAATTTGGAGATGCCAGCTATAAATGTTCCTTATTATGAGACAAATTTCCTTAAAATGTGCTCCGTTAGGCTCCATAAATATCACAAAATTCACAGAATTCTAAAAGTCTTACTGTATCCTTTTGCTAAAAGGTTTATGAAAATAGGATTATATTTACTCCAGGGAAAGAAATTAAAATGACTTTCTTCATTCTAGACTATGTTCAGTCATTCACAATCAACAATGTTGATTTGAGTGAAAAGATTTTTCTGTGTCATAAAGCTAAAAACAACTTTTAAAAACACAAAGACTTGCCACAAAGCATCTTGCCCATAGACTAAGCTATCTACAAATATTTGTTAAATCAATGTTTAACATTTTAATCAGAAGTATCTAAATGAACAGAGCAGTAAGCCTGCTTGGCAACCAAGAATATAAATACGGTACAGTGAGTTAGCATCCATGGTCACAGAGTTTAGTTTTGGAAAGGATATAATTCTAGGATGGTGAGGCTGAAAACCCTTTGTTTACTTCATAGCATGGCAAGGAGACCAGAGCATTATTACAGTGGGACCTACTGAGAAAAAGAATAAAAATGTTGCATAATTCCTGGGTCTCAGAAAGCATATGTTCTAGTCTTTTGTTGTTGAACAACAGGAACAGGAAATAGGCTCAACCCAGGGCTGGATCCTACTTGGACAAATCTAAGGTCAACTCTTGGCAAAGCAATTCAGTCACCACAGAGGCCCAAGCTAAATTTTTAATTGTCTACACTTAAGGAATCCATGAAGACCCCCGCCAAAAGCCTTGGAGTCCTCTCAGAGAAGGACTGATGGCCCAAACGTGTATGCCAAATTGAGAAACTTGTGCAGTCATCTATGTTGCCATTATAAATTGATTGTATTTGGAGCCATCATAGCTTCAATTCTTTCATTCTGAACTTAGGTCCATGGAAAATGATCAATATGGCTCCCAAGATCTGCTTCTAATGATGTAGGGACAGATACACAAGTGTGTTTGCAGGAATATTAAACACGCACTTATTTTATTATGATTAATATTCATTATAATTAATATTACATACATATTTTTTAGCTCCGAAATAAATGCGTAAATGTAAATTTCTGTCTTAGAGCAGGCAAGACCTCCTGCACAGAAGCTGGCAGAAGAGTCTGCTTAGACAACAACAGTGCAGTGACTCATCTGTATTTTCACAACATGTTTGTACCAGCACCCATGTCTATTTGTAGCCTGACAATAAAGGCCCTACGTGAACCATCTCTGAGCTGCCTGCCTTTAAAAGCAAGGACACTATTCTCATTTGACTCATTTGAGCTACTTGTTCAAAAGCACAGCTTTTGAGAATAACCCGCTGCCACATCATAAAGGTATGTGATATAATTGAAGATCACTTCAAGCTATGCCAATGCCCTGCTTAGTCTTGATCTAGTGTTTAGAAAGTCAAATAAATGCAGAGGACCACCCTCTAAATAAGCCCACTACATACCACTATTGGTATCTCCTCGGGACATAGAAAAAAGAATGCCTTATCAACATCCTAGACTGTAAATACCATCAGAATAGGGGTTCTTATCTATCTTGGTCACTTATCTGTACCCCCGGCACTTAAAATAGCGTCTGCCACACAGTAGTCATGCAATAAATATTTGCAAAGGAATAAATCAACTTCTGCCATGGACCTGGGAAATGATCTGCGACTTCACACCAAATCCACAAAATATTTCATCCTAATGCCAAGTTAAGATTTCTACTGCTAGAGCATCAAAACGTCTGTATGTTCTAGTACATGCTCTGAGATGCTTTTCAACATATTAAGTTACCTTACTCTCTAGTCCTTAAAATAGACAACCAATAGAAATATTCATTTAAGTCATCTACCATTGCAAGTAGTGATGGTAGTACCTTCAGTCATTGTACCAGTGCTTCCTATTAAAATACTGGGATATGTAAAACCACTCTAAAACTATTGAGTTGAGTGTGCATGGGTGTGCATGTGCACACTAATTTCTAGATCATTCTAGAGCTATAAATCCAGCACTTAGATCTATGCACCCATCCACTAATAGCATTAGTTTGCCCCAAAGAAACAGATAATAGACTATTCAGTTCAACAAATATATATTAACAATCATTAATTTTCTATCCCTTTTATGTTTCCACCACCTACTGTGACTTCTACAAGTACCAAATTGCGGTATTTTGCCAATACATTTTTTCAAAGGAAAAGACCAGAAGTGAGAGAAAAATATGCTCTTCGATATTTCCAAAGACTTTTAAAATGTTGAGTTCACAGTTTCAGTGAAATAATCAACAGAGGTTACAAAAGCTATTAATAAAGTAAGCAGAACATGTCTGGCAAATATCCTCATAGGTCTGAATTTGATACTTTGAATTAAGTCATCTCCTAGGAGTGACATCCAGCAAAAGATCCTTTGAGTGGACAACCTAACATCCAGACACGCTGAAAGCATTTGCTTCTCTGAAAGTCTGTAGAACTCAGAAAACTGCTTATACTCCACCAGCAAGGCCTTTCCCATAACATTCATCACAGACGAAATACTCATGAGAACCACATATGTTACACAATAGAATCCTTTACTTTCCCCAAAATGTGCACATGTGGAAATTAATTCACATAGGAGGGCCAACAATAGATCTGAACAGATTTCTTCCTCATCTCAGATGTGGTGTTTTAAAGCGAAGGCTTACGAGGTTGGAAAGGGGTTCAATTCAATTTAAAAAGGCAGGAAACTAACACATAGGAAGTGTCGCAATTTCTCCATCTCGATGAAAAGAACCTTCATGGAAAACTATGTGTTAAAAAAATCATCTGCACAGGAAGTCCCCATGTATTCTGAAAGGCAGGGAAAGGTTTCTCTTGCCTCTCTCAAAATCACAGCTTTTTTGTATTTTGCTAGCATGGCTTCCTGTTGTTCACGTTCTTCATGCTGGCCTTAGGGTGCTTCCCCACAGCTCTCTTTTCCACTAGTTTTCTTGAATGATCTGATGTAGTATTCCTTAGGCTCTCATCTGGATGAAGAATAACTGGCCAATTTGGATACAGATCAGACTTATAAAAATACTACTACTGACATCACTGTTAAGGTTGACTGCATTCATTCCTATCTTTATGAATGAGGAGAACAGGGAGGAACAGCCTATCCATACTCCTCATCTCTGCACCGGACCACACTTTGTTTCACACCCCACACTGCAGGTGTCTCACTGGGAACATAACACATACGTGCATTCTAGCCAGCACAATATTACTTTTTTCAATGTTAATTACTTTCCAATATTTAAAAATCACTAGCTTTCCCATAAGAATTTGAGGTTTTGGTCTCTTTTTGAAAGTCAGAAAATGAAGTGATACTGAGCACATATTCACACGGGAGCAAGCAAAGTTGAGTGGCAAGTGCCCCCTTCTGATAGAGCATGCGCTCTCAGGGGTCATCACAGTCCCCAGCTGTGAGAAAGTCAAGCTAGCCACGTGGAAAAGTCATGTTCAGAGTCCTTAGTCCCCAAATGTTCCAGACATCCCAATCCAGGGACCAGACACATGAATTAAAAAGCCTGCAGGGACTCCAACTTCAGCTGCCACCTCACTACAAACGTAAGAGGCCCAAAGAGAGAACCACCCTAGACAAGTCCATCAGGCTCCGAAACCCCAGGAAGTGTAAAACGCCTGTTCCAAGCCTCTACGTTTTGGATTCATGTGCTATGCAACAATAAGGGCTGAAAGGAAAAAATGCTCTTAACAGACTAAATACAGTTGTTCAAAGTAACTTCTCCCTTTTCACTCGGGTTGACAAAGATGTCATACGTAGTCTCTGTTTCAATTTTTTTTGTGTTTTGGTAGAACCTAAAACATGACTGCACAGAGAAAACAAAGGTAGAAGAAAAGCAATCTTTTGGAATCACCTGTATTTTTTTTTTTTTAATAAGCTCGCTGGCAGCACTGATGAATGTCACATAGGTTAATCGGTAACAAGTACTGAAGTAGAAGGACGGGGCTTGAAAAGGGCTTGAATCTGATTCTTTTCACAAGAACACCAGCTTTGGTGCACCCGGGTGGCTCAGTCAGTAAGCGTCTGACTCTTGGTTTAGGCTCAGGTCATGATCTCATGGGTCTCAGGGCTCCGTTCTCAGCAGGGAGTCTGCTTGAAAATTCTCCGCTCCTCCCCCCACCCATGCTCACTCATTCTCTCTCTCAAATAAATAAACCTTTAAAAAAAAATAGCAAGTTCACTCATTACCCTATATTCAGCACCTAGCACAATGCTTATTTTTTCTTAGCTTTGTTTATATTTTTCTGATGGATAGAAGGCACCCAAAATATCCTTTCTAGCACTAAAACTTTAGCTGTTACTGATACAAAAGGAAGGCAAATAGCACCTGCAGAGTAACCAACAAACTGTGCTTTGTACAAAATAAGTCAAGCCAGGGTCTTTACAGCTTAATGACAGGCATATTCAAGAACAGGAGAAACAACTCTTAACTTACATTCCTTAAAGCTGAGTTCTACTGATAGATATGCAAATCCAACCTCAAGCAAATCACTCAATTTTTTGATGACTGTTTGCTCATGTGTAAAATGAAGCTAATCATGCATTCCCAGAAAGAGTGTGTTCATCAAGTTTCACAGAATATGGTCCGTGCACACAAGGTAGTAAGTAGAAGAGCTAAACCTGGTGCCCTGCACAAAATTAAAGCAGCTGATACGCTTTTGCCCAAATAGAATTGTATATCCTCATTTCCTTCCCTTCTTTTCCCCACTTGTGACTCAAGCCAGATTTCATCGAGCTATTTTTGTAATTACTAAAATGCTGGAAATATAGCAGCAGGCCAGAAGCAAAGTAAAATGCAGCATCCAGCAAAAGAAAGAAAATCACGCTGAGTAACTGAAAGGCCATCTGCTTCTAGCTGAGCTATAGGGGTGAGGAAGGCAATCTGGGCTGTACTATTTGTGTCTTCCCCCAAACCAAACCCACCTGCATGTTGTCAGTGGCATCCCCAAGCAGTCCTCCAAAAGTGATAGCATTAGTTACAGTTGCCAGATAAATGAAGAGAATTGCTGAAAGCGCCTGAATATTTAAAGCATCATAAAAATCACTGGCGAAAAATGGTGCTTTCCTCTTTATGTCCTTAATTAGTCCACCACAGAACCTGCGTAGGGAGAAAGCAAAAATGTGACAATGTAAAACAAATTGACATCAAATTAACCATGAGATAACTTATTAAGCCACAAAGAATTTGTATTCAAAGTGTCTGAATCAACAAGCTCTACTTAACCACTTTGGATATAAAACCAGAAAACTGTAGAACAATACATTTTCTTCTATCTGTCTCTGTCTTGGTCACTAAACTGGGTGTCACATTCCCTAAAGAACAGACAGTTGGTTTCTAGATGAGAGTGAATTGTGTAGATGAATGAAAATTTCTCACTGTTTGAAGAAAAACATCCAAACGTGAGAGCCAAGCATGGAAGGCCCTTTATAATCTTGCCACAGTTTCCTTTTCAGCCCCACTCATCATTCTACCAGTGTTTACTAAGCACCTGCAATATGCCCAGCACTACTCTAGGTGCTGAAGACACAACAGTGAACAACACAGGCAAAAACACCTGCCCCCAGGGATTCCACTTTCTACATGGGTGACAGCCAATATGAGTAAAATTCATGGCGCTAAAAATCAAGGGAAAAATTAAGTGGGCTATTAAGTGCTAGAGAAGCAAATATTTAATATATTGGAGTGGCCAGAACAGGCCTCCGGAGCAGGTGACTTTGGGATAAGTTCCGAAGGAATGAGGGAGGAAGCTGTGCCGGTATGTGGTGGAAGAGCACTGCAAGCTTGGCCCCATTCGGCACATTAGTAGTCAGCGGTCTTGTTTGTGCATCAGTCAACTTACCCTCCCAACCAAACGTCACATCTCAGCCTTCCTCACACCCTTCCTGCTGCGTAGGTGGTCCTCCCTCAGAACTCAGCAGCTCTCTGAAGTTCTGACCTTCCACTCAGAGTTCAGATTTCTACCGTGGGCTATCATACATTATCAGGACTGTCTGGGGCTGAGAGTAGATGGTGGCGGGGAAGGCTTGCTGGCCCTCGCTGCATCTGGTGCCCCACTGCAGTTTTCTCAGTATGCACGGGGCTGAGCATGGGACTGGGCATGCTGTACACACGCAGTGCATTCAGGAAAAAAGTGAACTATATAAGCATGAAAGTCCAGCCTGATTAAATAAGAGCTGAATCCCAGAACTCATATCTATAGAAAAGGAAAAGGATATTCCTATTAAAAATAGTTTGTAAAGAACTATTAAGAAAAAAAATACGGGGAGAGGTCTCGTGTTCTCTATTCTTTAAGAAAAAAGAAATAATGTGCCTTTAATGTCAGAGAGAAACCCAAGCGGGTATCAGAGCAATAAAATCATTTCATTCAGATTTAATTGCATATTAAAAAAACATAGCTTGGTGCTTTCAAAAAAACCCTCAATGTCCTTAAAAAGTACTATCTTCATAACACAAGCATCCTATTTAAAATATTACTTAGGAGATTTACAAAGGCAATCTGGGAAACCTGACTCTCCAACTGCAGGCTCAGGAGACCATCACCTGAGAGTCCTCATTTCTGTAACATGTTACGCACTTGCATGTCAATGTACAGGGAAAGGATGGGATCACAGAAGCCAAACAGGGAAGACTGGCACATGACTGCCTTCCCGCCACTCACTCACACCACCTGCAGTCCTGCTAACTTTCTCTCAGACACCTCTTCCCTCACTTCATGGCCTAGCCATACCAGGCACTTTGCTGTCCCCTATCCCCGCCTCCACATCTTCTGGGTCTTCCTCCGCCTCCTTCAGGACTTTCCTCAATGCTGCAATTCTTCATAAGGCCTTCTTGGACCTATTTAAACTGGAATACCTTCCTCCCATCGCCAAACTCTGTACTTCTGCTTTAGTTTTCCTCAGATAATCATTTGTTCATTTTCTCATTGTTTGTCTCCCACTACTACCAAGGAAGACCCAAAATACAAGGGCTTTTTTAAGTTACTGTTGCATCCCTCACCCCAACCCCCACCCCTGCAACTAATCTATCTATACACACACACACACACACACACACACACACACACACATACACACACATTGGCTGAACAAATGCACAAACCAGTGAGTCAAATGCTGATAGGAAAATGAAAGGAAATTAAGATCTAAATAGCTCCTCATCATGAATGGCAAAAGAATCCATCAGTTACCGTCCAGTTCGCTGTAATTCTTCACAATCCGCGTGTCCCCCTCCTCCTCCTCCATGGCCTCCATCATGGGGGGTGTCCCCATTCATCTGAATATTCTCTCCACCTGAGTACATATTCTTTCTAAGCAAGACAACAGAGCCCAAGAGAATATTAGTCCATTTTATTCATCTGCTTCTTAGCTGTGTCATGCACTAATGAAGAGATGGACTGAAAACCTTTGGGAGAAAGATCATTACATCCTTCTGCCACCCTACCAGACAATTCTTAAAGTGTTCTACTTGGAGGGAAGACAGTGACTGTTGAATAAAAAGCTGAGTGTGTTGTATACTGTATAAGGGGTACACTGTTTCACTTGAAAAATAACAGATTTTCAAAAAAATGCCTTCTCCAAAATTATCTTACCCAATAGCCTCTTAAATCTATAGGGACTCCTCTTGGGTAAACCAATGTTTCCTTATGTATGGAAAGTCCCCAACACATCCTCCAAAAATCTATAATGTATCCCAGTATCATAATCTGAGATCTCTAATTTGCAATCACTGAAGAAATAACAGCATACAACATTCACTTTACAGTGTCAACGAAATGTCAAACCAAAGCACATATGTGATTCATTTGAGAGAATACATCAATTTAAATGGGAACCTGAAAACACAGTATTAGGATAGTATAATGACCCCATTTCCTTTTCTGAATACAACCTCCTTCTAATGGATGAAACACCCCAATTGCCTGATAATTTACCTCTTGTCAGATGATGGAAGACTCTTGGGAGGCTCTATCCTGATTGCTGGATCCCATTCCCCAGGTGGAAGGACAATGACTTCATCCAGGAACTCGTCAATGCCAGCAATCAGGTCCTGCCTGTCTTTTGCTTTATAAGCAATGTCATGGAACACCTAGAGGATAATAAGAGATACACTGATCCAACAAGAGAACTCTCTACATGCCTCACAGAATGTCGAGCCACTTTAATATTTAATATATATTTAATATAATCATATTCTCATATTTCCTATCAGCTTGTCCCAAACTATTTTGGTATTCTGATTTTGAACCCAAAGAATATAAGTAGAGGCATGAGAAAACAGCTGTGTTTCTTTTATATATATATATATATATTTTTTAAATCAATACTGTAACACAACATTGCCTTTCATCTCTCACTGGCATGTGCCATTACTGCTATAGTTGCTGTGGAAGCCAGATGAGAATGGTTTGGAGAAATATACAAGTCATTCTCTGAAATGCAAATGACTGGGACAAACCATTGCTGGTATATCAAAAAGGAAAAGTTCAAGCTGAGTGTTAAGATAGGGTTAATAAGACCCCAACACTGCAACTCTCAAACGCACTAATAATGCTAGCTATCAAATGAAGAAAAATCTAAGTTATACTGGTAACAAAAAAAGGAAAGGGCTTTAAGCAGGTGATCATCTGTCTAACCTTTTAAACAAGGCAGTAACTAAGCCATCCTTGGTAGCAATGCTTCATGTCTTTGATATGGATATCCAAAGAAGGAGCTTCCAGAATGTACATAATCATCTGTGCCAATCATTCCAGTCTTCTAACCTAGCTGATGATCTGCAAGTCCTTTCTACCTTTTCATACCTCATTCTTTGGTCTCTAGGAGAAAAGATGGCTCCTGCTTAACATTCTTACCTATTCTTAAAGATCGCTACTAAATCTCTTGTCTTCGACAAGAATTTTTAAAAGCTGTCAAACAAATAACACGTAATGGTCTGAGGGTTATGAGATTGAGAGTAGGGCAGCACAAAGTGCCAGCACCTCATCTGTGGCGGGTACAGCTACAAGAGAGGCTGGAAAGTCAAAGGGTCACTTTTCCAGCTTCCCAAGCAGATAAGGATTGACAGTTCTGACCAATGAGATAAAAGAAAAAAGCTGTCTGGAAACCTTTAGAATACCTGTTAAAACAGACAAATACAGCTTACATTCCTGCCCCCTTTTTCCTACCTTGAATACAAAAGGGACGATGGCTGAAGCTGACTGCAGTAGCCACCTTAAGACCACCAAGCAAGAGCCTTGGCTCTTGATTTATCATTAAGCAGTTAAGTTAAATCAACTCTAGTAACTACCTACTTCCAAATTTCCTGATATGTGAGCAAAAAAAAAAAAAAAAACCAAACCCCAAGTAGTTTAAGCCACTATAAATCAGGATTTTCTGTCACTTAGAGCTTAATGCTTAGAAATGCTTAGAGAATTTCTAATTGTTACATCTTAGGAGGAATAATTTTTTTTAAGAAAATATAAACACACAAAAATAAATCAAAGAGCCCCCTGAGATGTTTTGTTGCCTCAAGGGGGAAAACCAGCAAAGCTATGCATCAACGCTCTCGGTCCCACGTTAAG
This sequence comes from Vulpes lagopus, assembly GCF_018345385.1. Taxonomy (NCBI): domain Eukaryota; kingdom Metazoa; phylum Chordata; class Mammalia; order Carnivora; family Canidae; genus Vulpes; species Vulpes lagopus. The sequence continues at coordinate 82,551,789 of NC_054835.1, read as the reverse complement.
TAACCATCTGAATAATCACCAAAAAGAACCTCCAGAACTAAATGCCCTATTCTCCACTTAGCACTTGGAGAAGCTAACAAATCAAGTAATAAAGCAAAAGTGAAACATTTGGGAAAACAGTAAGCTAAAAAGACACAGAGGCAGAAATCAGTGATCCCATATCCTACTTGTATTTCTCCTACTGAGACTAGGGTTAAGGGTTTCATCATATCTAGAATGTGTGTAACAACATTCAAGCTGTTATGAGAGTAAGGTTATACTGCCAAAGTACTAGATACTCTGCAGTAACAGTTGCTAATGCATTTTAGAGTGTGTATAATTCTTTCCTGCAAGATAAGAAGACCATAAAAAACAGGTACTTTCTGATATCTAAGAAAAAATGCATGATTCATTTTATTATGCATTACTTTATAGAACCCATTATTTCTGAAACAATATGATATATGGATGCTTGCACTCCCAGAATGAATATATAAAACATTTTAAGAGATAAAGTTTAAATTAATACAGTGATTTGAACTTTTTAAAGAATTTTTAACATATGTCAGTTTTAAGAATTGCAAATGCTTAGAAAAAGAAAGGAAACCATATTTTATTCCAACATAAAATTTATTTTTTGAAAACCTGTGCAGATATCAGCTCATCTGCCAAGAAAGCTGTGCCTCATGTCATAAAGAAGGCTGGTAACCACATAATTCTAACTGAATAAATTGTGACAGCCAATTCACAGTATGAAAACTATACAAGTGGAACATTCACAGATCACCATGTTCCAGATCGCCTACCTCGTCAGACATCAAGGTGGCAATGGCTCTGCCAATCTCATGGTAGGACTTGGCTTTCCCCTTAGGACCCAAGAGAATGAACAAGAACCTAATGGAAGAGGAAAGAAGAAAAAGCTATAAAACACATTTCATCAAAGTTAATATACATTAACCTGAGACACATCTATCCTGGTTTTTAAAAAGTATAGGTCTAGAATTCATCTTTAAAACAAAGGTAATATTCTCGGTAACACAAAAGATGGTCTTTCACACTACAGTGAAACACAAATTGTTGTTTCTTTGGAGGCAAGAAAGAATTTACCATGGAAACCCTGAGAAGTTTCTCACTGAGCAAGAGAACTTCACTTTGGGAGTCATTCAATCTTTTTTTCTAAATTTTCTTTTCTCTCCATTTCTACTGACTTTCAGAATCTTTGGAGAAAACCCATTAAGTACAGTAACCAGAAAGACTTAGTACATCTTCAGATTTCTCTGACTTTTCCTTATTCAATATGAGCAGTGACAAATGATTCTCTCCATATTTTTAAGAAATATTTCTGCTCACAAGTGACTGGAAGTCAGCGAAAAGCAAGTCCTCTACAAGTAAGCCACATGCTGACAGCCAAAGTAGAGAGAGAGAAATATGAGAGAAATTCAAAATAAAGCATCATTCACAGGCAGTTAAAATTCTTTGGTGAGTGTCCTCATTTTCCTTTCCAAACTTGTTTTCTTGATAATGTACGCACATTGCTCCACAGTAAGGAGGTCCTGGAATTTGCAGTAATGAGCCTTATCCCCACTTAGGTTTGTGTCTCAAGGAGAGAGGAAGAAACCCAGTAATTGAATAAGAAACAATATATAAAAGGGAACACTGGATACATATCCGCCTTGCTTATGACCATGTCTTACCTAACATGGAGACAATAAGAGCATCAAAAATGATAACATCACATTTGCTCAGCTTTTTAAAGCTTGCAAAGCTTTTCATATTCATCAGCTCATTTAAACTGCATATACTCTTTTGCAATAAGGACAGGTATCCCATTCCAGTTTAATGGTGAGGATACTGAGACTCAAGGAGATCAAGGGATGAGCCAAAGACTGTGCCTAGTAAAAGAGAGAGAGTAGATAGGCCTTCTCACGTCCTGTCCTTTTCAGCAAACAATTCTGCCTAATATTACCTTCCCAACCTATGACTCCCATAGGTCACCTTGGTGAAAGATGTTGATACTTAGCTGGGCCAAGAAATCCTAGGTGAAATTTTATGGGACCAGGGTTATTATGGGACTTGCTTAATAAAATTTATTTTTACTCATTTATTTATACACCTCACTTTAAATAAAAAATGGGTTGACAGCAAGTACTCTCCAAAGTGTTAGGGTCTGTTCTAAAAGGTCCTTGAATAAATATTTTTTTTTTCATTATAAAATTCAATCTGAAGGGGAAAGGAAAACAACCAGAAACTAAGAGTGTAAGAAAATAACTTAAAGTTTGAATGCTTCAATTTTAAACCCAAATAACCATAAAACTGTTCAATACTTATTTGCTTAGAAACCAGTTCTGGCATGAGGCGGCACACTCACTTTTAAGTGTTACCACAGTAGATGAAAAAGCAAAAGCAATCAGCAGGCATGAAAGTCTGTTCAAGTATGAAGGAAGTCATTATTAAAAGTGGATTTTAGTTCTTCTAATAGTGAAGTTCAATTGAAACTAGAATTTTTCCTTGTTTGAAGCTGGACCTAAATTATATACCACTACCTCAAGTATTATAAAGTGCTTCTTTATGACACTAAAATGTACTTTACTAAAATGGCTGATGTCTGATTTGAGTGCAACATAAGCAAAAAACATTTAACCACTAAAGCAAAATATAAATCCAATTAAGGAGCATAAGGAGCACCTACAGTACTGGCCACATTTCTCAATCCTATTTGCCTGCCTAGAAATGGCCAGCTCTCAGGGCACTTAGTAAGAACATAGTTTTTAGGCAAAGGGGGCAGATGTAGTGCAGCAAGAGAACATATCCAACACCTGGATCCTTTACTGGACACATTTTGAATCATGGGTTGCCTTTACCCACGATTTTTTTGTTATTTTAATGTGTCTAAATATTAGTTTTTCAGTAAGGCATAGTATCTAAGATCTTTTCAGAACCACCCTGTACCTCTTCCCACCTTGCCCTAGCATCTTCATCACGATTATGGTTTACAAATACACATTATGGAAATACACGTTTCTCAACTGATACATGAATTAATGATCAGGTTGGCTATATGGCAACAAAGCCAAAATACTATCTTGTTAGAAAGTGAGACAAATGCTCAGTTATCAGTGGTCCTCAAATATAAACTTTGGCAGAGGATGGGTAACTATCCCAAGGGCTGATAGAGTAATGGAGCCTCTAACTTAAAGCCTTATGAGAGGAGGGCATTCATTTTCTGTAAATATCTACTCTGGTCTCTGCTAAATAGGACCAAAGAATGAATGAAAGTAGTAGACTAATAGTGACTAGAATAGATATTACAGCAATAAACCCAATTTATGAGAATTACATTGTTACAGTAACTTCAGATATCAAGGTATAATTTCTCTTTCCTGGATAACCACATATATATCATATATAATAAGTATTTATTAACACTTATGTTTATTCTTTAATGGTGCCAAATAGAAATAAAATCATATCAGGGAAATTTTCCCATTACTCCAGTCAAGAACCATTTGATAAATTCAACCCTTTAAAATGATCCAGAGAAGAAATCTGGCCTCTATCTATAGGTAGAAGGAAGCATCACCTCAGGTCAAGAACTTCACCTATAGGAACAGAAACCCTTAAAAAGCCCCTAATTTGGATTGCATTGTTGAAACGGAGATGAGGGATCTAGAAAACTAGCAACACAGAATAGAGGGAAGTTGAAGTTCCCTCTGCCTAAAACATGTTCTTTCCCCTTTACCCTGAAGAAGCAAAAGCTGTTACAACTTTCATGATAGAAGTACGTCTTGCCAAACTCAGCTTTTATAACATACTGAAAACTCCTTTCATGACCCAAGCTGTTTTTTGTCAATGGACAGATGTTATTTTTAACCAGAAGCTTTTTTCTTTATTAACAAATCGGGGTAAATATTACATTTGTGTGGCTGGAAGGGCACAGACCGCGTTGACAGCTGGGGAAACGAAATTAATTTATGTTATTGAGTTCTTTTTATTCACTCATAACTAGAAATAAAGTCATAGAATTTTTAACAGTGCTAGCTGTCTCAAGAATCTTCATGAGGCTCCTCTACACTTGTGAGCTTTTTCACAGACTAATTATGCCTGAGGAGGATGCCTCTAGCATTCTCCATAATGAAAATAAGTACCAGATGATCTCTGTCCGGAACCAATGGCCTATACTCACATTCACAAAATAATTACAGGCAGAAACAGAGCATAATACCAGAAGAAGAGCCAAGCCTTCCTAAACCACTCGATCTTTTCAGAAAGGATATGCACCCTCCTCCTTCCTGATATATCACAGCTATTTCTAGAATAAACTCAGCATGCACCAATCCTTTACTCCCAGCTCTCAAAACAGCAGTGAATCAAATAAGCCATTATTCATATTTAGCGGCTTTGGAAATTATGGCTAAACTGCAGCTTCCACTATAGATGCGTGAGGACCACAAACCCACCAGAAACAACCACATTACATACAGTAAATAGCAGCTAGCCACTGGACTGTGGGACAAGACAGAATTGAACTAGCAGGACTTCCATCTCAATCCCTCTAATAGTGAGATTTTCTATGGTTTTGATAAGTATGCACAAACTGCTTCTTTCAGGCAAATCATCATTTATAACATAAAATACATATGAACTTACAGTGATACGAAAGGAGCAAACATTCTCATTTTCAGGGGACTAGAATTTACTGACTAAATATTGGTCTTAAATGTGAAAATCAAAATCAGAAAAAAACAAACTGATCAGGGGCTTTTATTTTTCTTCATGGGAAAACTCTAAAGTATTTTGTTTTAATCCATTCTAAGTAGCTCCTCAGATTCTCCCTAAAGCCTAGCTTCAGAGTCAGAAATCTGCAGTTCTATTTCTAGTGCTGATTATGAATCCTCCTTTCGCCACCATCTCTCACCTGTGAAATAGGAGTAATAATACTCATCCCCTACATCACTCAGAAGTATGGAGGAGTGGCACCTCTGGGGACAGATAAAAGATGATGGCAAGCAAAATGTCTGCAAGATGCTGGGAAAAATCAGCACATCCTACCAAGTCATCAAATGGCAAAGAACGGTTTGCCTTCACATGGGTGGCAAGAAGGGACCCTAAGCAGATAACGTCCACCCCGCTGGCACTACGCCAGGTGCAGGCACAAAGCTCAAGTACATTTAGCCCATAACAGGGTAATCAGAGAAACCTGTGGACACTACACACGGGGAGCTGCTGGATCCGTGCTTCATAAGAGGTGCATGGCAGTAATACTGCTTGTTATAAATCGCGACAATAACAATACTAAATATCAGAGCATAACTTTCCTCCACCTTCTAAAAGAAAAATGACCGTTGCCAAATGTCCACAAAAACAAACTTCCCAAGTCTCCCTGCGGTACAACAGGGTAGTGCGTGAAAGCACACTGCTGAGTACAGAGGCAGTCCTCCACGTGGACCACCACGTTCCTTGTGGGATTTCCTTGATTGGATTTCGCAGGATGCAGCCATTGTAAATGGCCCCACATCACTCATACACACAAAGGCTAATGAGGCTCCCTGCTCAGTGATTATAGCATGCACTGGCCCGGAGGACAGCAAATGGATAAAACTGTTTCCCGGAAAAATGTTACATGCTTGGGTATATTGTCCAGATTATTGCCCTGAAGTAGTTTTATGACATTATTGAATTACATTTCCTTGAATTGCCAGGCTCCTTTTGCTAATTCAAATGATGTTGTGTTTTACCCTCTAGGCTAGTAATGCTCTCCTGTACAGAAGAAAAGAATGAGCCAGACAGGAGCAGATGATAAGAGGGATACGCAAACAGTCATGATCTGCTACTCAATGAACTCATGTTATTGTTAAATAAAAAGCCCTTTAAAATATTTTTTACTTGTAGCTTCGAGAGAAAAAGTGTAAGAAAAATGAAAATGCAAGAGCAATTTAGCACTTCTTGGCATGCTTTTTTCTTTCAAGCCCCAGCAAAATTAGTCCAAAGAGACATAAACAAAGCCATAGGGGTACAAGAGCTGGACCTCAGCCATGATCTGAGTCAGCTAGCAGTTCGCCAGGTGATTGCTCAGATAGAACTGCAAAGCTCTGCTGGAATGTTTTCAAGTGAACAACTAACTTATAGAAAACACAAATCATGACAATCCCATTAATTGAATAATCCATGAGCATTTCCTTTCCTCTGCCATTTGTCCAGTGACTAGTGACTAGTATCATTCTTATTTTAAGTGTCTAAGAAATATAAAAATAAGGAGAAAATATCCATATGATGAAAAAATAGCCTGTAATTTATGAATCAGGAGGCCATAATAATGATGTTCTGATTTTCCTTAACTTGGCTCAAAGCAAACCTGGGTCCCTGTGTCTCTCTGTCAGTTTATTATGCCAAGACCATCTGAGATCACTGAGGAGGACTCACAGCCCTTCCTGCTCACCTGAGAAACCTGAAAGAGAGAGAAGTTACCTGTCCTTGCACTGGGCCCACAAAAAGCATCCCCCCAAAAAAGTTCCTAGTCACATGATAATTTTATGACGTCAACCTTAAGATTACTAACTTCTCTTTAAACTCTTCTTCAGCACAAGTTGAAGTCAAGTGCTAACTTCTGTTCACTGACAGCACTCTGAAAGTCTAGCTTCTAACTCTGGAGCTCAGGTGCAAGGCCAATAAACTGGATGCCTCCAGACGTGCCATGCAGTGCAGGGAGGATGTGATTGTAATAACCATAATATGGGTTAAAAGAATTTATGTGATACAATATATAACAGTAAAAGAGTGCAAATTTAAGTTTGCAGCTTAATGGTATTTTTATGTGTGTGTGTATACATATGCACATAGTCACATATATACATTTGTGTATGAAAATACATGTGTGTACCTATTACCAATTTTCTGATAAAACATAGAGCAAATGAAAGGAACTCAGTCCTCTGAAATATTTACCATATGTAAGACCTTGGACAAGTTCCTTAAATTCTCAGACTCAGTTTCTTCATCTATAAAATCCATACACCTATAGTTTAGACTTTAAAAATATTATGAGAGGGACATTTGGCTGGCTCAGTCAGAGAGGCGTGCAACTCTTGATCTCAGGGTTGTGAGCTAAAGCCCCACATTGAGTCTAGAGATTACTTAAAATAAATAAACTTTAAAAAACACATATTATTGTGAGAATTAACTAAGTATTCTTAGTTATACTAAGAATAAACTAGCACATGACCCAATTAATTATTATAATTAATATACCAGTGCCAAGTGATCTGATAGCATAAAAATACGCTAAATCATTATTTAGATTAAACCTTTCCAATATGATGTATCCTCATTCTATTGGTTATCTAGCCACGACTTCCCTATAAGCACATTGTAGACCCTGGCAGGTCAGGGAGCAGCTTACCTTGTGGGCACAGGGACCTCAGTCAGGGCACCCAGCATGACTGCCTGCTGGAGCCGAACAAAGGCAATGAAAGGAGTATCCAAGAAGTCAACCTCCCCAACAAGCACGTTGGAGGCTTCTGCATCACGTGGCAGTTTTTTCATGAACTTATTCTTCAGCTGCATGGGAAGAACCCAGAAAACACAACTTATTTCCAGAGAAGGAAACAAGAGACACTGCATATATCACTCAAGGAAATTCCTTTATATGAGTCAATACACAACAGGCTCTAGCTAGCCATTTTTCTATTATGTTTAATCATTCTATCATAATAAACATTACTCTGTACTTTGAATTCAAAAATATTGAGGATACAGTCACATGACTTACATATAAAACAATGTTTATGTATAAAACAATTCATTTATTTATTCACTCACTCAATAAACATACGTTGAGAGTCTACTATGAGCCAGGAATTGACCTAACTAACCCCTAGGGACACAGGGATAGATCAACAAATTATATTCCTTGGGTCATTTTTCACCAAGGGAGAAATAAAATATGATTTAAAGTAGTGAGAAGTGCTAAGAAGGAAAAATAAAACAGGTTAGAGGGTATTATTTTAGATAGGGTGGTCAGGGAAAGCCTCTGAAGAAGTACATCTTACATTGGATAGGGGGACAAGCCATGCAAAGATCTTCTCAAAGAACATTCTAGGCAAAGGGAACAGCAAGTGCAAAGGCTCTGAGGCAAAAAAAAAAAAAAGAGAGAGAGAGAGAGAGTGAGGTATAATAAGAAGGTAAGTGTAGTGGGAGCTAAAGGAGAAAAGAAGAGGGCAGCCCGGGTGGCTCAGCGAGTTTAGTGCCCCCTCCAGCCCAGGGCATGATCCAGGAGAGCTGGGATCGAGTCCCACATCAGGCTCCCTGCATGGAGCCTGCTTCTCCCTCTGCCTGTATCTCTGCCTCTCTCTCTCTCTCTCTGTGTGTCTCTATGAATAAATAAATAAAATGTTTTAAAAAAAAAGAAAAGAAGAGGAAATAGCAAAAGAAGTTACGTAGGTAGTGGGGGGGGGGGCAGGTGGTAAGAGCCTTGCAAGCCATGGTAAGGAGTTTGGGATGTTTTAGGTGGGACTTGCCTACTAAAAATCCAGGTGGAAAGGTGTAGTAGGAAGACACATTTAGAAGATATTACCACGTAAACAGAATTTAAGACCATGAGACAGATGACATCTTGAATGTAGAAAAGAGGGATAAGAATTAAATCCAGGGCCATTTTATCTTTATAGGAATGGGAGGAGATCTAGGCAGAGGACATCCTCAAAGAGCAGCCAGTGAGGTTGGAGGAAAAGCAAGATATGCCAACAATCAGGTGAAGAAAGGGCTCAATGATGAAAGTATATTAGCTGAGTCATAGGCTGCTGAAAGTTCAAATAAGATGAGAAACAAGAATGAATCAATGAATTTGTCAAGATGAAGGTGCTGGGTGATCTTGACAAGAGCAGTTACAGTAGACACCACAGTGCCCAGTGAAGAATGGGAAGTGAAGAAGTGGAGACAGGTAGCAGAGATAATTATTTTCAGAAATGTTGCTACCAAGAAAAGGCAAGGAATAGGAATACAGGTAAAGGAAAACATAAAATAGAGAATTTCTTTTAAATGGCAAGTGTGCTAACACTTTGGAATATTAATGAGACATATTACTGTTGTAGAAGACACAGGGGACAGACACAAAAACAGCTCAAGCAACCCTGAACTATGGAAAGGATAACTGAAAAGTGAGCTGATGAAGGAAAGGGGAAGGGAATATGGGAATTTGAGAGGAGTAAAGGTATAAAGGTATTGGTTTTCTTGGGGAGTAAAAGTTGCTTCTTACAGTTATTTGGAAAGCTTATCTTGTAGGTGTTCTTCGTCCCTCTCCTTGCCTTCTCCAATTCCCACTTAGAAGAGTGCCTATTCAAGCACTCTTCAGTGAGTAGGAAACACCTCCCACAGCCCAAAGAAAACATTCAATGATTGTGGATGTTGGAGATGAGAATTCTGCAGGACCATATGAAAGGCACAGACCTCTGATATATTCTTAATATTAATATAAATGCCCTTCCCCTTAGGTCAAAAGTTACCAGTGAATTCAGTACTTTTTGCCATGTATTACTGCTGGGATGGGAAGTTGCAGACATGACTCAATTTTCTCCATTAATTTTTTTTAAAAAAAGTTATAGAGGTTATAGTAACAATTTCTACTTACAGAGTTTTCTTTCTCTTTTCTTTTTGTTTTTCAGTAAGCTCTATATCCAATGTGGGGCTTGAACTCATGACCCTGAGATCAAGACTCACATGATTTACATTCTGAGCCACCTAGGTGCCCCCATTTACAGAGTTTTTAATTGGGGGAAATAAAGTGACATGAGACGTGAGCCCTAAAACTCCATCACTTTCACTAGCATTTTTGTAGAATTTTTTTTCTTTAATTTAGTACTTCATATAAGAAGAAAACTGCAAGGCAAAAAGCAAGTACATCAGGGTTAATAATTTAGTGGAAACAAACAAAAAAAAAGCAAAGGCAAGATATTTAGATGTTTTAGGAACATGACCACTTCTAAGCAGTAAGGAATTTTCCAAAGTTTATACCATTAGTCCTCCAAGAAATGTTAATATTTAAAAAAAAATCTGTTTGATTCTATAAATAGTGAAAGAGCAGCCATGGGAAGGGTCTAGAAACATCAAATTGCCAAAACTATTATTATCACCTAAGGAAGTTGCAGTAATAAACTGTTTTCTATTAACACAGAGTACAGTATGGCTAAGTGGTACAAATGCCTAATAAAATATCACTGCTACAATCATCTTCCTCAGGTTCTTTCTGGAGAGTTCTCATTACCAACAGCTCTATAATAATCTGATTTTATTTTCCATTCTGTTCAGCAGACTCTTTGCTCTATCAAGTTAGGCAGGTAATTATTTTTACTTCTTTTCCCTGCCTTATTTTTTCCTTCTCTGTACTTATCATAGTCAAACATGCCATGTTTTACTTATCATCATTATTATCTGACTCCCCATAGAATATAGGTCCCATGAAGGTAGAAATATCCATCTATTTTCTTCAGTATTGTATCTCTAATGCCATGAAGAGTGCCCGAAGAGAAAGGTTGAATAAACATCTATTGAATGAATGAGTGAGTGAATGAATGAATGAATGAATGGTGGTTATTATTTCTGCTCTTCCCAATAAGCTGGTCAAACTCCTCTCTTAAAGGTTCTGGACATAATCACTGACCAGGCCATCTAAATGGACAAAAGGCCTAGATATGGCCAATCTTAGTAAATTCCTATGCTGATAAGAGTGATTAGTCCAAGGGATGGATGTGTGACTCAGGCAGGAATCAAATCCTTTTGAGAAACTAATATTTACCAATATTTGGGTTGTATAACAATCAACACTTTCCCTTTACCTGAGGTTGTTCCCCTCCATGTTGAAAGGGCCTGTCATGGGACTGTCCACACTAGGATTGAATGAGGTCAGCACCCAAAAGGTAACAGACAAAAGCAGGAGAGAAAAATGGATGAAAAGAGAGATTGCTGAGTCCCAGGTTCCAAGTCCTGAGGCCCTGCAGCTTCTCCATTCTGTGAACTCATCAAGAATTCTTACTTCTTATGTAGCCAGAAAATTCCATGTTGGGTTTAAATCAATTTCTGTCTACTGAAGAGTCCAGACCCTTTGCAAAAATGTATTAGTCAAATAAATTGAGGAATACTAAGTTAAATAAGATTAAATATTTTTTCAAAGATTTTATTTATTTATTCATAAGAGACACAGAGAAGGCAGAGACATAGGCAGAGGGAGAAGCCAGCTCCCTGCAGGGAGCCCGATGTGGGACTCGATCTGGGATCACACTCTGAGCCGAAGGCAGATGCTCAACCACTAAGGCACCCAGGCATCCCAGATTAAATGTTTCTGTAGTACAGAAACTCTCAGAGCCTTGACTATGCCTAGATGCCTAGAAATGCTTTATCTCTGATTAGGAGATAAATAAGGCACGTTATGATATGAAAACAGATTTTAAAATGTTATTTTGAACAAATTTTCTCACTTTCCATTTAAAATCCACCCTCAACTCCATTTAATTCCCTTCAAAATTTATGGATGCCTATAACGTTCAAGGCCTGGTGGTGGGCACTGCAGAGAACAGACAGACTCAACTCTAAGAAAAAATTATAAACATTAAGCAAAAAGGTGAAGAATAATCAGAATTAAAAGAACAATAACAGATAATGAAAGCAAGAATGGACTAAGGTTTTCAAATCAGGTTGAAAATTACCCAATACACTCATCTGGATTGAATTCTAAAGATAAAGTTTGACATTTCTTTCCTATAGATCACTAGTCACTTCTCTAAGGGATATACAGCCTGGATTTTATGCAAGGTCAACTAAGAATGAATACAAATTCCTTTAGCCAACCTTGATCTCAAAGAAATAGATTTCAAATGGCTGCCATGTGTAGCTACAACTGGAACATCAACAACTCTGTGAATCCAGATGTGTGCATTTCAGATTCCTTTCATACTAGCTGTATTTCTTTCTTCCAAAGAGCTTGCTATAATTGCTCAGAAGGCTATGGCTTGCCCTCTGCCATATAGGCTCATTTTTATAATTTCTTAAACTTTCTGAGTGGTGTTCTAACAACTTAGTGATCACAGTATTAGCATGCCAAGAATCTAGAGATCATGACTGGATAGAGCAGAACAAGTGGACTGATTATGCAAGAGATAGGTTACAAACAATGATAGCTCTGTGAGATGATAGAAAAGTTACTCACACAAGTGATATGCATCATCTATAGCTAATTGAAAAGTCAATCTTCTACTCAGGTCCTACATTCTCCTGCCATCTTCTATGAAGGGAGATTTCAGGTTTTGTATATGCACCCACTACTAACTACTAACCAGTGTTAACTGCCTGGGATGACTGTATGATTAATATTGTGCCCTCTACTATCCTTATTTTCACCCTCAGACCAACAGCATTACCTGGTAAGTAGGTCCAGACTATCATAATATTCGTCAGCCACTTAGTCATTTAAACACTACTTCTTTTTGTCTGCCTTTATTGGCGCATGTTAAAATAAGTGCATCTGCTATGATATGAAGTGTCATTTTTTTAAATAATTTTTTATTTATTTATGATAGTCACACAGAGAGAGAGAGAGAGAGAGAGAGAGAGGCAGAGACACAGGCAGAGGGAGAAGCAGACTCCATGCACCGGGAGCCCGATGTGGGAATCGATCCGGGTCTCCAGGATCGCGCCCTGGGCCAAAGGCAGGCGCTAAACCGCTGCGCCACCCAGGGATCCCTGAAGTGTCATTTTTAACCAGGAGTACTCCTAGTTGTCATTTGAATCTGATCTGTTAGAATGGAACTTATGGGCTGTTCAAAGTCCTTACTATAAGTGATGTTTTAAAAATCATATAAACTTGAGGATATTTTCTCTTTATACAGTTTACACCTAGTGCTACCCAATTCCATACATTCTCTTCTCCTCTCAATGAGGATAATTTTAATCTTCCAAACTGTGCTTATTTTCAATTCACCCTGCTTAATGATTCATGTGTACTTGCTAACATCCACCTGCTTTCCTGGGCAAAGAGTTTATTCCTGGCTTTCTTACTGGGGTTCCTTCCTAGCTTTCTTTTTTTCTTCTTAGCTTATTTTCTCTTCTTCTTGCTGATTTCCTCCCTTCCAATCTCTTTGAAAATTGCTAGCTCTTATTCCTTCCCAAATCCACTTGCTAAGCTCAAAATCATTAGATCATTCCTGGATCATGTCCTTGCACTGCAAAGAAATGTGTTAAAGTAGGATCACCATACCTATCAGTTTCTTTATGATAGTCCCAGTTTACCCCACTGTCCTGATATTAATATTACTTTCTTTCATTCTCAAAAGTGTCTTGTGCTAAACAAAAATTATATGGTCACCCTATATTTTAATTTCACTGAGGTTGACTCTTGAGCAATGCCGAAGATATGGCTCTGGAGAATATATCCATGCTGTAGAACCTTGAAGATTCAAGGAACTCAAAAGTAAGTATGAGGGAATGCCTAGGTCAAACAATATCTTAGTAAATTATTTATGCTACTTGAGTATAAATCTATTCATTTACCATATGCAAACACTATTAACTATTAGACTAGGAAAAAAGTGCTCTCACTCACCAGAGTGGGGATTCTGCCTCTGGCCACTCCCTTTCTCTACATCTTGGAGGAAAAACAGCCAATTTGATGAAGTAGAGTTTGACAAATTCATTGGTACTTTATTTTTTAAGATCTTATTTATTTATTCATGAGAGACATAGAGAGGGAGAGAGGCAGAGACACAGGCAGAGGGAGAAGCAGGCTCCATGCAGGGAGCCTGATGCAGGACTCGATCCTGGGACTCCAGGATCCCACCCTGGGCTGAAGGCGGTGCTAAACCGCTGAGCCACCAAGGCTGCCCAAGTACTTTTTTTTTTAATGGGAAGGTTACAGTGCCTCGAAGACAAGAAGCAAGTGTTTTCTCTTATAAGCAAGACAAGTGAATGGATTTAAAGAGAGAGAGCGACTCTACATCTTCATCCATGTGGCTGGTTAGGCAAGGAGACTCAGAATCTATTTCATAGGCTCAACTACATTTCTCTATCATAACACATGTCTCTTAAGTCTATGAATCCCAGGATTTAGAGTCTGTGTGGGTGGTTGTAGGCCTGGAGCTGTGTATTTAGCGAACTAAAAATGTCCAACCTAAAAAATGTTTCTAAGAGACTTCACTTTCAGCTATGGTAAACTAGCTTGCACCACATCAACCCTTCCAGCAAGAAAAACTGAAGAATTTGCAATCTGCTTAAAGGCATCAGAAAGTTACAGTGGCATTAAAAACTTGAGGTACCGATACCCCTGAAAAAGGAAACTCGGAGGTGAGGCTTAAATTCAGCTCTGATTTCCTTTTAAAGGCATTTAATGATTCTTAAATAGCTGCAGAGCTCAGAAATTGAGGAGAGCTTTCAGTAGTTTCAAAGTAATGGACAAGCATGCCATGCATTTAGTTGGGGCCGCTAAAGGACAAGACCCAGGCTTAAGGGCAAACTAGTAATTGACTAATCCACAAAGAAACTGAAACCCAGCTTCCAATCAGTTCACTCTACACTGAATATTAAGGTGACCTGCCCCACACCTAAAGCCCATCCCAAAGCAAAAGAAACAAACTGAAAGATAACATCATCCTGAGTATCAAATCATCTCTACAATGTACATATTATATCTGACATTCAATCAGAATTACTAGGCATACTAGTAGATAAAATCAAATGACTGGGACCCAAGGGATTAAAAAAAAAAATTAGAAACAAAGGAGAGCTACATATTGTAAGTATCAGACACACTCTGAAATAACTTAGTATTTTTAAAATATTGATTACAACCTGGAGAATTTCAGAATTATTTTTAAAAACAAAGTAGATTTCTTCAATATTAAAACATGCATTGTTGACTTACTAAAGTCAGTATTATTCATAGTATGAAAATATGACGTATCAAAATTTGTAAAATATAGTTAAACAGTGCATTGGGTAAAATATAGGGCCATAAATGCAAATATTGCAAAAGAAAAAAAGCCAAGGTTTGATGATCTAAATATATTATCTCAGGAAGTGAGAATAAGACAAAAAATGAAACACAAGGTATAAAGAAGAAAATAATAAAAATAAGAGAAGAAATCATGACAAAGAAAATCTACTATGCTAGACATGTTCTATTTCATAATCTGAGTAACAATTATACACATGTGCTCACAATATGAAAAATCATTAAGTAATTTATGATTTATATATGTCTGTATATATAAATCACACACACATATTTTACTTTAATAAAATAATTATACAATGAGTTTCTTAATAAATAAACTATTATTTCATTGCAACTCTGGCTTACATGTAGTTCTCCCTTGGCACAAAATACTTAAAGGGAATCAAGGACAGTTAAAAACTAAAACCAGGGACACCTGGGTGGCTCAGTGGTTGAGCATCTGTCTTTGGCCCAGAGCGTAATCCCGGGTCCTGGAATCGAGTCCCACATCAGGCTCCCTGTAGGGAGCCTGCTTCTCCCTCTGCCTGTGTCTCTGCCTCTCTCTCTCTGTCTCTCATGAATAAATTAATAAATAAAATATTTTAAAAAAACTAAAACCATATTCCACAGCCCTAACTGATAAAGGCTTTTGTAAAGATTGGAAGAGATAGGCAGTAAAATACCTAGCAATATAAAAAACAAAAATATGGGGCTTACCCCTTCTCCATTCTTTTTGGTTCTCCAACATGAAAAGTAAACCTCCCTTTTGTCTTCACTCTTCCTATCTTGTACATCAGGGAGACTACCTGACTGTGTTATGTGTGAGGTGATATACACCTGCCTTTATCTTCCATTAGTATATATGCCATTAATAACCCACTACTCAATGTGAATATAATATAACTTAAACAAGTATACTGTCCTCAGGTTAAAATTAGCTTCCAACAGTGTTGGCATGAATAAGCAGATCAAGAAAAGTAGCCTTGTGAAAATGAATCCCTGGAATAATTTCTGAAATATATTTGACCTACTGAGAGCTACGTGTATTAATTACTTGGAGCAGACTTCTAGTCTCAAACTCCAGGAATCCTGGAGTAATGGCTGGGAACTAGGGTACTGCCTACAGTTGGCTTTATGGTTAATTGAAGACTGTCCCTATGTCCCATCCTCCTCCCCATTTTCCAGCAGTCCTCTCATGCCACATACAGAGAAGAAGCGAGCTGATCTCAAATTGTCAAATTAAAGTCAATCACTCATACGGGGAATATAAAAAATAGTGAAAGGGATTATAGGGGAAAGGAGAGAAAACGAGTGAGAAAAATCAGAGAGGGAGACAAACATGAGAGACTCCTAACTCTGGGAAACGAACAAGGGGTAGTGGAATGGGAGGTGGGTGGGGGGCTGGGGAGACTGGGTGACAGGCACTGGACAGGATGAACATTTGGTATAACTGGGTGTTATACCAAATGTTGGCAAATCGAACTCCAATAAAAAAAAAATATATACGAAAAAAAAAAAAGGTCAATCAACCTGCACCAGCTTGTCCCCCAGGTATGGGGAAAATAGTTATTCTCACCAAAAGCTCTATGCTGGCCTTTGTAACTGAGGGTTCCCAGTGTAAAAGCAGGCCTACTCTTGTGTTCCTTCCTAGTACAAGGAGCTTGTTTTGCTTCTTTGCTCTTTACAACTACCCAGGTGAGGCAGAAGGCTCTACCTAATTCACCAGGGTTGTACTTTGGGGTTTGCAGCCAAAGCCTTGGCCAGTAATAAAAGGATTCTTGGCCTTTGCTTCTCTGTGTCCACACTTCCCTTGATGATCTTCTAAAGAGAGTATTGCACTGAGGACAAGTGTTTGGTGTTTCTGAACAGCAACGGCCTGGACAAACATCATCTCTCAAACATATCCCAGCACTCCACTGCTAAATCTCATTTCTTTCTTGTCAATTGTGTGGTTGCCCAACTAGGAAATGGAAGAAGGAGGAAAAAGATAAGAATCACTGTTTCATAAGCTTAACCAGGTATTGCTTTTTTATTTCAAGACCACATAAGAAAAATCATCTTAAAACTTTTCCATTCCATGAAGATATCCTTTACTCATCCCTTAAGCTAATTTGTGGGACTTTTTTGGTGTAATAGAGCTACTGGAATAATTTCTACACACATTGTTTTGTTTTGTTTTTTAATGGAAGCTCTGATTGCCTTTTAGGTTATCTTCAAGCTGTGATTGAGAAGAATATTTCCAAAGGCTAAAGTTAAAAACTATTGCCCCAACGTCTAAGAGGCCTGAACAAAAGAAAAAGGAGCAATTGTTTGATCACTTACAGAATCCAGAATCTAGGCACTTTTAATGTTACTAGAACTGAACATTTATGATATTATCAAGATATCCAGAGTGTATAACATACATACACAAGAAAGAGTACAAAGTTATTAACTAAGACAAGGTGCCAAAGGCTCTGTGGCTACATGTTTTTACTTTGTGAACACTCTTGCCCTTTCATTTATTCCATTTTTTAAAATACAAAATGAAAACAGTCCCTTTAGGGTGAAAATCTGATTTTCTAATTTTTCCTTCCAAATACAGACATCTTACCACCATTAATGCAAATGATTCTGCAAAGCAGCACATTCACAAATGGCTATTAAACTAAATATAACATTAAGTACAATCCATTAGTTCTGATTTCCTAAATAGGATGAAATTTCAAGTACTGACCTAGTTTAAAAATTAACTTGTCAAAATCTCTAGTCACATTTTCATATGTCTTACATCATTAAAAAATCATACTGTCAATATGCTTATAGATATTTAGTCTTTAAAATACTTCCATATTTACTACCTTACTTGAATTCTTACGTCATGCTTACAAGAAATATATTATTAAACCATTTTCCAGGTAAAAGAAACTAAAGTTCAAGACACTGAAGGACTTCATGAAATTCCTACAGCTAAATGCCCAAGCTAGGGCATGAATTCTAACTTTTAAGGCTCTGTCCACTTCACTATACTATGTCCACTTGACTATGAACCCTCTATATTTCTAATATATATTTTTGCTACCTAAAACTGAGAAGATGGTGCTCTGAAATTTCTAAGCCTCTTACACAGAACATTAAAGTCAAGCACCTAAGATAGTTTAGGCTCTATATAGATAATCTTTAAAAAATTTAATTGACCACATTTTAAAGCACTTAACAGGATTTAATTACATAAAAATAAAATGGGTCAGAGAGAGAGAAGGAAGGTAGAAAATCCAAATAGAACAGCACCTTAAAATGTATTTAAGTAAATCAAGAATCTGTAAACTCCAGGTGCTAGTTGGGTTAGATAATGTTTTTAGAAGTTATTTTTCCTCCTTTTTTATTGTGTCATGAATTTCACTGTACATATAAGCAGGTCACCTGCTCCATGCATTAAGGTAGGAAACTTGAAATACTCATTAATCTATCTGGTGGGAAATGCCCTTTGCATGGATGCCTGCCCTCCCTACCCTGTCCCTTAGATGTTAAATACAACTTATGCCTCCAAACTCTACCGAAGAATTACAAGGAGAGTAAGCCTGACCTCGATGCCCCCAACTTTCCCTGACATTGTTCTACTGCAGGCCCTAGCCTGTGATTACACTTATCACAATGCATGCACTGATGGACTTGGCTGTGAGTTTTATTAGAAAAGCACCTTTGAAAATGGTTCTGGGCACCTGGGTGGATTAGTCCATTAAACATCCATCTTTTGGTTTTGCTCAGGTCTATGATCTCATGGGTTGTGGGATCAAGCCCTGCATGTGGCTCTATACTCAGTGGGGAGTCTGTTTGTGGGAGTCTCTCCCTATGTCTCTTGCCTCCCCCGCTCTCTCTGTCCAATAAATGAATAAATCTTTTTAAAAAATAAAAAAATAAATAAATAAAGGGCTCTAAAGTACCCTAGAGGGGTGTCTGGGAGGCTCAGTCAGTTAAGCATCTGCCTTTAGCGCAGGTCATGATCCCAGGGTCCTGGGATCTAGCCCTGTATCCAGCTCCCTACTCAGTGAGGAGTCTGCTTCTCCCTCTCCCTCTGCCCCCCAACCCTTCCTTTTGAGCACATGCTCTTTCTCGCTCTCTAATAAATAAAATACTTTTAAAGTAAATAAAATAGCCAATAAAAAGGAAGCATGTATTATTCCACTTTGTTCCCCTGGTGCCTCATAAGGTCATGGCCTTGCAGTGTTTACTAAATGTCTGTTAAATGCCAGAATCTATGTGATCACACCTCGGTTGTAGTGTCCTTATACTCCACACAAATACAGGTGAGGCCACTGAAGGCCCAGAAAAGGTGCTTCATTTGGTGGTAACAAACGTAAAGTCTCTGGTGAGAAACAAAGAGATTTTACTGGTTCTAAAACTTAGGAAAATAGGTCAATGAAAAAAATAACTTTTATATTGGGTTGCTTAGTAGCCACCATTCATTGTTTTCTTAAAAAAAAGAAAAATCCCTACTAAAGTGCCTTAAACACTGAGGTGGACACTTGACGGGATGAGCACTGGGTGTTTTTCTGTATGTTGGTAAATTGAACACCAATAAAAATCAATTTTAAAAATAAATAAATAAATAAATAAATAAATAAATAAAGTGCCTTAAAGTCCTACTCTTCTCTGGGATTTATCAGGAAAATTTTAAAAGGAAGTCCTCCTGCTTTTGGAGAATAGCTGCATGTTGAATTACCTCTTAATTTACAATTTCAAACCTCCATTTAATAAAACCGCATTCGAAAGCACCATCACCAAGAGACACAATGGCCTTCAATAATGATTTTTATATTACTAAGAGTAATACTAATGGTTACTAACATTTTTTCCAAGATTTTTTGTTTTTTTATTCATGAGAGACAGAGAGAGAGAGAGAGAGAGAGGCAGAGACACAGGCAGAGGGAGAAACAGACTCCCTGTGAGGAGCTCGATGCAAGACTAAGTCCCAGGACCCTGGAATCACGATCTGAGCCAAAGGCAGATGCTCTACCACTGAGCCACCCAGGTGTCCCTACTAACATTTTTTAATCAATGGTTCAGGCCAGATATCAGACCAGGAAATTTGCATGAGTTATCTTATTAAATTCTCACCACATTTGTATCAGCAAGTTACTGTGGTAACTTGCTGATACAGCAATGAGACTTAGAGAGATTATACAACCTAAGGCCATGAAACTAGAAAAGGCAGAGCAAGGATTCAAACCGAAGCCTGTCTATCCCGAGTCCGAGCTTCACCGTGCTAAGCTCAGAGATTGTTCTTCAGCTGTTTTAAATCCAGGTTAAGAGAAGGAATAAGCTTTGGGGCTGGAGCTGTAAGCAAACCTCAGTCCTTCCTCCTCCTAGTTGTGGACCAATGAGCAAATGACTTCATTTCTTTAAGCTGAGTTTCCTCATCTATAAAATGGGGACAATTAATGACCACTATCATAGAATTAAGAGGAATAGATGAATGATGTTTGAACACATTTAAGCACAGTGCTAAGCAAGTAACAGACCCCTCACAAAATGTGTTAAATGGAGGAATCTATTAGGCTCTGAACCAAGAGAATATCAGTGGGGACAGATGAACATCATATTGAAAAGAGATTTGAGAAACATTAAAAGGCAGAACATACAGGACTTGTTGAATGCCTGGAAACAGGGAGTGAAAGAGAAGGAAGCGTCTAGAAGGAAGAATCTAGAACACAACATTAGGACTATATTTTTCCAAATGTCCAACTCTCCCAAACATCAAAAACAAATGTTTCACCAATACTAAGATTCAACACTAAAAATGTGGCTGAGCAATAAAAAATACCTGCACGCTAAAGTTTGATTTTATTTTAACCTCAGCAACAGAATGATAACAATCATTATTTTTTTAGAGGTTTAATATCACCCTAGAATATATGGGAAAGAGTTTACTGGCACAATAAAATTTTTCTCTCCCAAAGGAATAAAGAAAAAGATTGGCACCATATTTAATTTTAGATACAAAAAAATAATAATTTCAGATACAATTTTCTGAATTTTAGGAAGAAATCTCTTCCCCAGTTTCTATTGTAGACTTAAGTACATATATCCAACCAGTATAGTACTTTTGTAGGCAAGTTAATTCTACCAAGTTTACAGATGCATGACTTTTAACTAAAGAGGGCTGCAGAGATACATTCCCCATGGTAAGGCTAAAAGATCAATAAATGGGAGGCTGACATGAACGTGGGTGGATCAGTGCAGCTATACAGTAAAACAAACATAATTCCTCACAATAACAGGGCCATTTTATCTGCATTCCTTCAATATGACACACTTGTCCTTGAATGACCATGTTTTCAGCAAGAAGAAGAAAAAAACCTTAAATGCTTTACTTCTCTCACCCTACCTATTAATATCTAAAAAGCAGTATCTGTGTTTAGTCTTCCCTCTCCTACTCCAAAAAGAAAGATCCTAAACATAGGGTTTCTTTTGTTCCTTCTGCCCCACAATCTCCAGCTGCCATTGGGAGAGAGGGGCTGCAGAGGGAACAATCAAATGAAGACAAAACAAAAATTAGCATCACAGGGTTAATGACTTCAAGAGAAAATTATAGTTTAAGGGGAACTATTTCATGTGTATTCTCCTCTGCTCACATCTCAGACAGGCAGCTAATAGAAAACACAGACTGCTCTTTTTTTTTTTTTTTAATGACCAATCTAGGTTAGAGCCTCCACCTGTGCTAATTCGTGGCCTTCCTGCCTTAGCAGGTAACCGGTCCAATGACAAGAACTGCCCCTTTGATCAAGCCTAGTCCCTACCTGCCCTGGGGCACAAGTTCTCTTCTTGTGTTGTTGGGTCTGGCTGTGCCTAACTTTGCTCCTCTCTGAGCCTCATTTATTTATTGATTTTTAAAGATTTTATTTAGGGATCCCTGGGTGGCTCAGCGGTTTAGCGCCTGCCTTCAGCCCAAGACATGATCCTGGAGACCTAAGATCGAGTCCTGCATCGGGCTCCCTGCATGGAGCCTGCTTCTCCCTCTGCCTCTCTCTCGTGAAAAAATAAAAAAAAATCTTAAAAAAAAAATAAAGATTTTATTTATTCATTAGAGACAGAGAGAGAGGGGGAGAGAGAGAGAGAGAGAGAGAGAGGCAGAGGGAGAAGCAGGCTCCATGCAGGGAGCCCGATGCAGGACTCGATCTTAGGTCTCCAGGATCATGTCTTGGGCTGAAGGCAGGCGCTAAACCGCTGAGCCACCCAGGGATCCCTCAGACTGCTCTTTTAAAAACAAAAAGTGCAAGGCAAGGAAAGTGGGATGGTGTGATCATCACAGGTAATGTACTCAACGAAGTTAATGGCTCAACAAACACTGATGCAGTGTACTTTTCTTGGACAGAAGCTGAGAAAATGTTGCCCCCCACCCCCACCATGCGCTCCACCCCAGAGCAGACCTGGAGTTGGCCAGGCTCTGCTCTTCACACCCTGGGGACCTCGGAGCTGGTGCCTCAGGCTTCAACCTTCTACTTCTCTGTCTTCAACCTCACCTCTGCAGTTCCTTTCACTCAGAACAAGAAGGAAGACGCAGGACTCTTGTCAAAGCACAGAGCAGTGGTTCTAACTTGGGATCCCCAGTGGGAATCCAGGAGGTCCATGGGCACTTTGAAATTATATGCAAGTTTTTGTGCTTACACATTTATTGTGCATTTCTCTGGTGAAAGTAACTATGATTTCATCACAAACTAAATGGATTGTTGACATGGAAAAAACATAAAAACCATTGCATTACACAGTCTTTAAACTGAAAAAGTATGTAACAAAGGCCAAAATTGCTACTCTTTGAGGTTTAGGCCTCTGTATACAGAGTTCATACTGAAAGCTTTCTGTGGTCCAAGGAATGGGAAATTTGTACTAGGAAAAGAGATACACAGAATGCCACAATGAAAAGAGCATCCCTCTATGCTAGATGCTTGTCACTGGCAAGAACATGCTCCCTAGATGATTCTTGCAGAATCTGAGAACTAAAAGGGATCCAGAAGGCCCAGGTCTGGCTCTCCGGAGACCCATAGAATCTAAATATTCATTCAAGGTCACACTCCTAGAAGCAACAAGGACACAATAGATGCCCTCTCCTGAGCGCTCTACTTCTGTTCCCCTACACCACCAAGACAGAAAATAATTAAAATAATCACCCACTAAAATACTGTATTTGAAAAGCTAGGGAGTGAAAGTTGTTAAATATAGAAGTACTTTCTGCTTA
The DNA here is from genome assembly GCF_018345385.1 of Vulpes lagopus. Lineage (NCBI taxonomy): Eukaryota > Metazoa > Chordata > Mammalia > Carnivora > Canidae > Vulpes > Vulpes lagopus. Next base: position 82,528,624 of record NC_054835.1, on the reverse strand, counting down.
GCACATCAAATGTAGTGACAAAAACCAGCCTGCAAAACTAACAAGTAGACATACTCTTAAGACCTGAGGGGGTGCTTTAATATCTGACTACTTGGGAGTCTAATAAGAAACTGTCAATAAAATGTCCATCCCAGAGAGACAACAGAGGTGAAGCATACCATCTATTGACTTCCAAATGACTGCTAGCAGTTCTCTGAGAATTTAATACTGTCAGCTGGGAAAGATTTAAACCAGGTCCTTCCAGGGCTGAGATGTACAAGGGACCATATGGCCCCAGCAGAACACTTTAAACAGGCAGCTGTATAGCTATAATTAAATCTGTAGTAGTCATGCTATTATTTATTTAGCAGATTTTTTTTTAATGTACCCTCCACTGAGGTCTCTGAGAACATGCACCAAATTAGAACAATAGAAAATATGGAAGAAGTGGATAAAGAGAATTGAGGGAAATAAAATTCTTTTTTTTTTTTTTTATGGGAAATAAAATTCTGACACAAGAGCAGACAACAGTTATTCAAGAGTTTCCTTGAGAAGTTCTTCACTTGCACCTGGTGGGTTCTGACAGGGCACCAGGAAGTTATGACCACGTTAGCTGACATGAATATTGAGCCTGAAGGTTCATTTATCCCTTGCTCCCTAGTTCCAGGGCTAGGTTCCACCTCTTTTTTGAATTTTGAATTTCTGAATCCCCATGTGCCATTCATTTGACATTTATCAAATCATAAAATCTTAAAAGAACTCAAAGACTCTCTAGTCCAATTTCCCACCCGATGACTTATAGTCCTAACATATAGTCATTTTCTTCTTGTTGAACACTATAGGAAAAGCATTCAGTTCAAACACTACCCAAATGTTACAGTGGGCCACTCACCAGCCCCTGGCAAAATTCATACTACCTTCTCTTCACAAAGACATCTACCTCCCTACCTAATTTACAGATTTATCTCACAGTCTGTCATCAGAACTAAAAGGCAGAGACTGCATCCTATTCATTTTTGCAGTCCTGAACCCCAATACAGTGTTCTGTGAAAAGGAGGACTTGATAAAAGCTTCATAAATAAATTAGTGGTAAACTCCTATTACCTATCTAATTCATCTATATATTAAAATAAAAATTGCCTCCATGAAACATGCACCTACTATTATATTTTACGTCCATGGCAACTACCTCCTTTCACCATAAAGCAAACTTCATGACCCTCCTACCCCTCAAGTCTTCTCATCCCCAAGAGTTTTGGAAAAGTTACTTCAATTATTCTCATGAAGTTACTGCCTAGGCATCTCACCATCCTAGTTACCATAACCACATCCCCTCAATTGTTTTTGAGTAATGGTCACCTTTGAAAAATGTAATTCTGATGAAACTCATAAACTTTCTATCCAAATAAAGCAGGATTTTTCGTATGTTTTTATTCACTTCATGTTTTGAATTTGCATGATTTACCTTTGCTCTTGTTAAATTCCTTGTGGTTTCAGCCTCAAGACCATTCTCCTCTTGATTCTAGGATTTGAAATGTAGATAGCTAATCTTGTTGATTTTGTGTCCTCTGAGACTCTGATAAGCATACATTGGGTCTTAATCCAATTTGCTAATAAATCTGCTCAATGGAGCACTACAAGCTTAAAAAATGCCAAGGCATTTCATATTTACATTGGTTATTAATCCACATACTTATAGTTTTTCTCCGGCTAAAACCCTTATGATGATCACACAGCTCTCCGCTCATCCAAGTGCTTATAACATTATCACAAACTCTACGAATGCTTACTACAATCAGGTGGCCTGCTCAGAAGTGTGGTCAAAAATTTATCTAAATTCTTCTATTTAACGTACATAGCAATGATTTAGATCACAGGCTAGCAAACTTTTTCTTTGAAAGGTCAAATAGTAGTATTTTTAGGCTTTGCAAGTAGCATACAGTCTCTGTCACAAATTCTACTTTTAAACAACACTTTAAAACTGTTAACTGTTCTTAGCTTAACCATTTTGGGCCACTGGCAGTCTGTGACTCATGATCCATTGTTTGCCAGACATCATCTCTGCAATTCTGAAGTGAATAGCCTATTGGTGAAGACAAGCATCTGACCAAAAACTAAAACAAGCAATTATTCGATGACAGTTGTAGTAGGTATCATGGTGGAAAAGCACAATGTGCAACAAGACCCTACAACCACAGTCTCTAACCTAGATTGGAAAGTCACCAGAAACTTCTCTGAAGAGGTGACATTTACAGGGGAATGAGTGAACACCAGTTGCCTGGGCAGGAAGAGCATTTCAGTCAGAGGAAACAACACATGCAAAGGCCCCAAGGCACAGACAGACTGGCACCTTCACGGACCTAAAAGAACTTTCGTATGGTTGGAGTACAGCCAATGAGGGAGAGAACCTTGAAAAATGACTTTGAAGAGAAGAATTAAGCAGGACAGTGCAGGGCTTTAAAAGCTATGCTCGGGATCCTGGGTTCTTCAGAAAAGGCGCTGGGCAGCCACCAACTGGCTTGAAGCCATGAGTGGAGCTCTTGGCACTCTCCTTCAGTGCAAAGCCTGACTTGTATTTTCTAGATTTCCTCGTAGTGAAGATCAGTCTTCTACACTCTCAGACTGAAAAACCATAATGGTCTGTGTGAACGCAAAGCAATTCTTAACGTACTATCAACTGTCTAGGAGCCTGTTACTTTGAGGAAAAAGAAAACACTGCTACAAAATTTCACGTGTATGCTCATATAGGAGCTATATAATATAGAATCATTCTACATTAAGAGCTATTCTAATAAAAATTTAAAATACCCCAGTGTTCTATTTTGCTACTTGCTCTTGAATCTCATCAAAAGTCAAAAGTATGTTGCTTCACTTATTTTACCTGCTCCACTTTCCAGTGATGGCTTTATTTCATGGTTTATCCTACTGCGCTACTCACAGGGAGACAGGAGAAAGCAAGCACCTCATCTCTCTCCATGGTGTACTTCACACACATTATCTCAAAAGGCCAGAGAGGTAAGGTTTCTACTCACTCTTTTAAGGCTCAGAGGTGTTAAGTACCTGCACAGGATCACTCAGCTAGTAAGGAAGCTAGTATTTAAACCAACATCTCTGGGATTATAAAACCCAGACTTCGCTACTACTTCAAGCAAAACACACTTACTATCCAGAAAATTCTGGTGGGATAAAACTACTCTAAATCTTCCATCCCTTTTATTGAATCCTTTTTTCCAAGTCCTTCCATACTGAGAAATTACAAACTGGGGATTTAGATCAAGAACGCACAGCTAAAATGAGACAATACAACCCATAACACATAATATAGACCATGAAAGCACAGACTAGAGAATATATATGGACAGGAGCATACAGTCTGTACTATAATTTTAGAAAAGGGAGAATCTTCTAAAAGCCTTTCATTTTCATTTATTCTGGTTTTTATTTTAATAAAACCTGCATGTTGTCCTACTTCAATACAGCTTTTAAAAATGAGAAACCACAGGAATTTTTAGAAGTATAACTAGAAACCAAAATGTGACATGAATCCAGGGTTTTCAAAAGAATTCATCACACTCTCCTGCGTTAGTTGGACTTCCTGCAGAGTCCTATGAAGACGTGGGGTGCATAGGAACGGCACTGCCATCATCCCAAGAAAATCCCTTCCTGACACTTTTTACAGAGGTTTTCGTGACCCCCTGATGACAACTCCATGAGAATCCTACACTTAGAAAAAGAGTTTCACAACTATTTTATTTTATTTTTTTAAAGATTTTATTTATTTATTCATGAGAGACACAGAGAGAAAGGCAGACATAGACGGAGGGAGAAGCAGGCTCCCTGCAAGGAGCCAGATGTGGGACTCGATCCCAGGACTCCAGGATCATGCCCTGAGCCGAAGGCAGACGCTCAACCGCTGAGCCACCCAGGTGTCCCCACAACTATTTTAAATACTAGTAGCAGTTGTTATTTTTCTAAACAAGATTTTCTTTCTTAGGTGCAGTGACTGAGGACGCCTTTTTAGAGATCATAATTCAACAAGGCAATAAATTATGTACCTAGTTTTTCCTCACACAAAACCATCATATAGAGACTACTTATTGAAATTTCTGGAATTCCCCTTGTTTATTTCTCAAGATCACAAATAAACTGATACTGAAACAGGCTTTACCAGTAAGTTTCATTTGTGAAACAATGAGTAATGCAATAAAAACACCAGGAGAAAAGATCAACATTTCACTCTGACCAAAGGTTTTTCTGAAACAAGTCATCCTAATACATGAATTTCAACTTGATTTGTTCTTTCTTATTTTCAATAATATACTTGGATCTTTACCCTAAATGCTGTCCTGGCAATCTAAACTATAGAAAAATGCATAAGCAAAACAGGGTTATAATAATGTATGGAACTGTAAATTTAATAATAAATTCCAGTCAATAATAAATTCTTTCCAAATTTGATATGCCTTACCCCTAATTTCTCACTAATTTCATACAAAGTGAAGTAGCTCATATCTAAAAGTAGAATGTTGGATAGTCCATAATTTAAATGAGCTATGCTTGGGAAAACTGAGCAATATCATCTCATCTTGCAATAGAACATCTTTCTGTGCTGACAGTTGGCTTTTCCAATATGTCCTTGTGCCACACTACACTTTGTTTTAAATAAAGGGGAAAAAAAAAGAACTGATGTTTTCTCTAAGCTATGTCAATCAGCCAGTTAACTATGTTCTATTGAGCTTTCATTATGAGAAAAATGTGTAAATGGATTGTAACAAATGAAAGAGCAAACTATATTTGAAATGTTAGCATTTGCATAATTGTCCTAGCCAAAAAAAAAAAGAAAGAAAGAAACTTTAAATGTACAAGATGGGCAAGAATGCTCATTTCAAGCAACTGGTTAACCTAATGAAATACTCTATCAGTGATCATAAGAAATACTAATTTTTAAAGTCACCAAAGAAAAAGGTAACAATACTCTAGAAATCACCTTTCTCTGAGAAACTCTCATACTCAATTTCTCAGCCTTTAAAATGGAAAAGTGTTGTGCCCAAAACTGCTCGGATTCGCAATCCTGGGCACAACAAAAGGTCTCAAGAAAGGGTAAGTGGAAGCTGATTCACTCTTGATTAATCATCATCAACAGGGATCCCTGGGTGGCTCAGGGGTTTAGCGCCTGCCTTCAGCCCAGGGTGTGATCCTGGAGTCCCGGGGTCCAGTCCCGTGTCGGGCTCCATGCATGGAGCCTGCTTCTCCCTCTGCCTGTGTCTCTGCCTGTGTCTCTGCCTCTCTCTTTCTCTGTCTCTCCTGAATAAATAAGTAAAACCTTCTGCCTCTGCCTCCCTTCTGCACACAGGAAGATGAGACATACATATAAAAAACAATAGCAAAAAAAAAAAAAAAAAGCAAACAAGTGCATCCATGTGAAATGATGAGTTGTAAGTGCCAGGTGGTGTCAGAAATTCACAAAAGGAGTAATTAACGTGAGCCAGAATGTTCAAGGATGCACGTACAGAAAAAGTAGCACTTAACTCGGGTCTTGAAGAAGAGGAAGGACTTGGAAAAGCAGAGAAGAAAAGAGACGTTTGGGTCTGATGGAAATATGCGTGCAATAATAATATTCACAGAAGGACAATCAGACACATTTCAGTAGAGTGCAGGCGGAGCAGTGGAGTGCAAAAGTTGAGGATGAAACCCCAAAGAGCCAAATTAGCAATGTAAATTTGAAAGGTGAGGAATGAAATCTGAAATGAAATTGACTTCCATCCCACCAATCTTACTGCAAAACCAACCAAAAATAAAAACCAGTAGCACATTTAAATAATGAAAATGACAGCGATAATTAAATTTGTATAGTATTTTAAAGTTTTAAGCATGTTCCTTTTCTCACAACAACCCTGTGGAGGAGGCAGTTCAGACTGAATCATAAGACCTGTATTATGAAACAGGAAACTACGATTCATAGCAGTTAAGGTTTAACATGCTTATTTAAGTCTTTAAAGCTACTCCTGCAATCATCTTCATAAAAAAAAAAAATCAGTAATAATTGCTTTTCCTCTTACCAGAAAAAAATATGAAAGTTATAATGATGTGTATCTATCACACTTATGGTCAAAAGGTGAACATATCTATAGTGAGAATGAATACCAAACAACCTGGAAGTCAAGGAACCATGGGGTGTTTCAGCAAAGCACAAGTAAGGATCTGTAAATGAAGTGAGTATCCACCACAGTACATGGGCAAATCAACAAGCTAACTAATCTACTTTTGCTAATTCTATAAGTAAACTCCAATGATTTAAAAAAAAATTGAAATCTGGTTGTATTTCATTAAATTTGGGAGCTTTGGGGGTCATGATTTCAAAGAATCTTAAATCACAGTAGTTTCCATTTATTGGATAAACTAAATCATTCACTTGTATGGTTAAACTGCAGATAGTTACATATCCCAATTTATTTCCCCCATTTCTTACTTTCTTCTCCAAAGAAGAGTATTTTATTTAGCTAAAACTCTTATCTCCTGTTCTTTATGTTCTCTAAAATGGAAAGATGCTTCTAAAATCCCTTGTTTCTCTCTGATTGATGGTTCTGGTCCACACAGTTATCTTGTCTCTCACTGGACTGCTGTACTTTACTGTCAGCACTGCATAGTTTATTTGGTCTCTCCAGCTGGATAGACTCACAATCTAAGATCATCTATTACACTTTTAATTATATCAGCCTTCTCTCATTGACCTCCACCAACACCACTTCGAGTATGGTCACACAACAAACTACTAGTGGTTGAGTCTTCTAACCACTGTGGAAGCACAAACATCTGGTCACCACAGGATCCTTTAGATTTTTTTAAATTGTTGGTTTATTTAGTAGTAATTCTGGTGATTAGCCTATTCAGCAAAATGTGTGCCTCAACAACAGACAGAAGGGCATTAACTATCAATTTGACACCTGTGCCTTGGGACCTAGAAAAGACCCTAATCCAAATAGGTAAAATCCCTGTACTCATTAAGAAGAGGAGAGGCTCCAGGGCCACAATGCAGCTCTACTACTTAGATGCTATTTAACTTTGAGGAAATTACTTAATCTCTTTCTGCCTCAAGTTTGCCAGTATGTAAAACAGGGTTGATCACATCAACTCCGAAGCATTACTGTGAATGCCTAACTATATTAGTTGTTGTTAATTATTATTAATTATTCTTTAAAGGGGAATAGACTCAATACAATCAGGTAAAGCCCCCTGCATCAACAACAGTGCAGATAATTTTGAAGTTCAAAATTATTACAATGGCTCCCTATACAATGACTCTGTTACTCTCTCGCCTTTCATATGTGTATGCATAGAATACTGATGAGGCAATAATGCCAGTTTGGCATAATTAACTACTGTCTTTCAGACTGTAGGAAAAAATTACTGCTCTTCTTTTAACATGGAGGCAGAAGGGAAAGAAAGGATGGTTGTTTCCATTTCAGTTCAGTTCTGGAGAGTGAAACCAGACCATTGGTGGTAACACATGGAGAAATCAGGAAGCTCTGCTGGTGACTGCTAAGGTCATGAGATTCTGCTGAGGCAAATAAATCAACTAGCCACTGGATCAATCAGACAAGTGGGCTGGAAAACAGTGGGGAGCCCTTCTCTTTCTGAAGAAGAGCAAGAAAAATTTCCTCCCATGGAATGGCCTCTTGGCAAACCTACTCTGCAGGCATTCCCTGTTGAGAGGGAAATAAAGAAAGAGCAAAATCCGCAAATACTCCCTAACATGTAAAGAATGGTTTGCTGATCTCCTTATTAGTTATCCCAGACAACAACACTCCTTCAAAGTCCCTAATAAAGCACTTCCACATACGGCATGAACTTTTCATTTAACTAACTTTATAGTCTGGATGTAAGTTCATTCAAAGTTCCCATGGAGGTGGGATATCAGGGAGAGGAAGAAGATGCAGAGAAAAGCTGCAAAAGAGTGTTGAACAGTGCTTCAAAGAGGATACTTAACCAACTCTTCTTGCAATTTTCCTTTTATTCCAAATGCTGACCACCACGAAGGGCCTTTGAGATGAAGCCATTCCTGGTTGCCAAGGAAATTTCCACAAAGCCTGAAGGATTTCTTTGAAAGCAACACCTTCAGCAGAAGCAATAAGAAACATACAGGTGGCCAAGTCGGCTGTCACTGTACTTCTCACCTCTTAACCTCAGAAGACAGGAGGATTAGCCAGCTCAGAGATACAATTAGACTGGCAGAATAAACCCAGTTTTATCCTCAATATTTTAAGCTTCTGAAAAAAGCCCCCAAAGTGATCTGGGAGGCAGATGCTAGGGACTGAGATTCTTTTCATTTTAGCAACTGGAGTCGCTAAGCTTTTACTGGAGTGAATCATAAAGGAAAAACTCAAATCTGATTGGCATACAGCATCCCAGTAGTGGAGGAGGATTTATTAAAGTGTTTAAAAAATCTAGGACACAAATTGGTATAATCTTTTGGGAAGGTAATTGGCAATACACAGTGAGCCAGCAATTCCACTTATAAAAATTTCTCCTCCAGAAATACTCACTAAAGAATGCAAAAAAAAAAAAAATTACCATAAGGAATTTTCTTAAAAGCTTGACTGTAATTGCAAAGAAATGAAAATAACTAAATATCTATAATATAATATCATTTAAATAAAATATGATTTTAAATAAAATATGTGGACTACAGCCTCTCAAAAGAATAAGGTAGATGTCTGTGGCATTGTTAGGCTTAAAAAAAAAAATCCAGCTACAGAACATTATGATCCTGTTTGTATTTTATATAAATAAGTGTATAATGTTTATGCATAAGAAAAATCTAGAGGACTCTCCAAACTGCTAAAAATGGTTATTTTGAGGGTGAGAATTTGTGAATTTTCACTATTTTATTCATATTTGCTTTGTTTGAATTTTTACAGCAATTTTGTATGCCTTTGAATCAGAAAAAAAAGCTAAAGTTTAAAAAATGTACAAGTAATAATGTTACTGTAATACATAAAGAATAACTCCATGTATATATTTACAACTATTATAAAGGTTTTTTAACCAGGCTCTTAGGGTGTTCATCACAGGCATTGCTATTTTCTGATTGTGTAACAATTTGCCACTTTCAAGGGAAAAAAGTTGTTTATTTTTTTAATGAAGTCATATTCAGAAATAGGTAACATGTGACATGAGAGTAGATACCCATCAAAGATAATTGTTGATGACATTCTATGACTCTCTCAAATATATTAAGAATACTCATGGTATTGGAATACAGGTAGAATGCTACCTATTGAAGAGAGGGGGAAAAGTGCCATAAATATAAAATATAAAATAAAAAAGTGCCATCGAATATAAAATATGCCAGTTAATTATTTAAGACATGAAGCCTTCCACTCCTTTTATTAAATGTCCAATATGGAAATGCCCTATAGTTCTCCTGGACTTCTTCACAGGGACAGGTAAGAGTGGGGCCCAAGATCCCCACTCGGCTGCTCTGTCCTGTTCCTACACACTAATCCTCCTTTCTGAACAATAAAGACTAAGATGCTTGTCACTTCTTCAGAGAGGCCTCCAGTGAAGGTTACATGAGTCATGTGTTACACCCACGTGACCTGTCTGATGTCAGCCAGCAGTAACATTAATAGGAGAACTGGAGGTGGAGAAGCAATCACTCAAAAGCTCAGTCTCACCACTCTTAGTGGCCTATGTCCAGTTCTGGTGCATTAAAATAGTTTAATATTTTATTAATATTAATAATGTAGCCTAATTAATAGAAAACGTTTTTTCTTTCTTTTTTTTTTTAAAGATTTATTTATTCATGAGACACAGAGAGAGAGGCAGAGGGAGAAGGGACTTGATCCCAGGACCCTAGGATCATGCCCTGAACCAAGGCAGATGTTCGACCACTGAGACACTCAGGCGCCCCAGAAACTTTTTCTTTCTTAAAATACTTTGTGAAACAGAAGAACTTCCCTCACTGACAGGAATAAGATCTTGATATCTATGGTAAATATATTAAGAAACTGGCTATTGGGTCTTTAGAGCTGAGAGTTTAAATGCACTGTGGTGCTCATCCAATGCTTAATCATAGGAACACCCCCAGGGGATCCAGAACACTGGCAAATATCTCTATTCTAACACACAGCATCTTCATGATCTTTTAATTTTTTTATTTTTTATATATTTTTTTAAGATTTTATTTATTTATTCATGAGAGACACACACACACAGAGAGAGAGAGAGAGAGAGAGAGAGAGAGAGAGGCAGACACAGGCAGAAGGAGAAGCAGGCTCCATGGAGGGAGCCCGATGTGGGACTCGATCCTGAGACTTCAGGATCACATCCCGGGTGAAAGGCGGCGCTAAACCACTGAGCCACCCAGGCTGCCCTTCAGTGATCTTTTTAAAATGACAATCAGTACATACAACTCTCCAGGTAAAACTCCTAAAACAGTGTCTCACTGCACTTAGAAAAAAATTAAAAGGTGCCCCTGTATAACTTCCCTGGCCTCACCTTCTACTTCACACCTGCTACCTTTGCTCCAACCACTTTAGACTTATTTTTTCTTCTTCCAATTTCTTGGATACATCACATTCATTCCTGCTTCAAAGTCTTACTCTTGATTTTTGCTTAACCTAGAAGCCTCTTCCCCCGTATCTTCTTTCTGGCTAAACCTCCTACCTAAAATAGCTGTCCTGTACCTCTTCGCATTACCCTGCTATATTTTCAAGGCAGTACTTGTGATTGTGTGAAATCACACTATTCATTTGTTTGAATACTTGTTTACTTGTTTGTTTGAATACTTGTTTACTTGTTTGTTTACTTGTTTTTATCGTTTATTGTCTACCAGTCTTCAAAAGCATGGGAGCTTTATAGTCAAAAAAATTATGTCTCATTCATCTCTGGAACCCTATATCTACCTCCAAGAACACTTTCTAGCACAGAATATACTTTCTGAATGAATGAATTAGTTCAAATCACAGCAGCATACAGTCATGGGGTGATTTAAAAGTTCAAATTTATTGCAGCCTCACAAGTACTTAAAATCACAATCCTAAATTTGACAATAAACTCCCCTTTTCTTTACCTGAAAATACAAGATAGAGTTTAGTTTACTTCAGACAGGTTAATCTCCTTCATTTTCAAGCTGACACAGCACCTGTTTCTAAATGAACGTTAGTCTTCTGATTCAAATAAACAGCTTTCATGAAAGTGCTTTCATGAAAGCATTATGAAAATGGGAAAATTCAACTGCCCCAATTTTCAATGAGACACGAGGTTTCTGAAATCAGTATATCATCACTTCTCAAACACTACTAATAACCACTGATTGTTAATTCTTTAAGAATATGGGAGAGTGTCAGGAAAAGGAAGCTATATAAGGTCAAATTTCTTGTAGAAAAGATGATAACAAAATTCAGTCCTGTTAATTATCTAAGTGGCTAGCTCACGCCCTTTGAAAGAGACTCCAAAGATAATCATTGCACTGGCTGCACCAGTCCCATTAAGGACACCTGGCTGAAGAAAAGCTGTCATCGCTGAACCACAGGGAAGCTCAAACCAGAGTGACTAATGACATCTAACAATGTAACCACCTCCTCACAACATGCCTTTGTTCTCAGGTTTTCACAGATGTGATTCCATTTGGAGTTTTCCCAACATTGCAGTGTTTCAATGGTCCCTAAAAATGTGCTAAAGACAAGTATTATAACCTCAGAAAATATGAGCCTTTCTGAACCACAGCACCTTCTCTGAGGAGGGAAGCGGGACCACCCAGTGCTTGGTATGACTTAGAGGGCTTTCTGGCTGAGCTGTGAAAAAGAAAAGGAGATGCTATCGTATTTTTCTGTTACTGTGCATATGAAATAGCTATTAATGCAAAGGGAAGCTTAATGTGAGCCTTAGGTAGGAAACCTTCAAAACGATGAAGAAATCATCTCAGCTGAATTTAGCTGACTCCTTCTCATATTACAAATGTGTAAGAAAAGGATTAGGGGTTGTTTGATCACGAAATGTGTCTTTCTAGATTTTATTTTAAGTAGTCATGGCTTAGCAATTTCAAAATTATACATGGTTTTAATGGTTTCATCCTTTACTCTCTGACAAAATATTTAAATCCAGGTCTATCTGTGCAAAAAACAAACCAAAGAAGGGATTTCAAAAACAGAAATCTAGATAGGCAAATACATTGGGAGATAATAGGCAATAGGCAAAAATGATTATAATACACTTTAGAAATTAACCTTGGCCAAGTTCCACCAGCAGACCTATAGACAGGTTCTCAGCTAAGCTAGCTAAAGTGATAACTAGATAAGAAGGTACAAGGTTATATGAGCAGTGTCTCCCTGAGAATCTGCAAGGTATTTCTACAACTACTGCATCCACTGTAGTCTCCAGACTGCAATTTCACTGAAGGTTGATCATGTAATTGTGAGAAGTTATTCTATTACTGATAACCTGAAAAAAACGTCAAGCCCTTTTAAAGTCATTGTACCACTTGGCATGGTACTTCTACTAGAGTTAAAGCTAAGAAGTAAAATGATAAAAAAGATATTCTCACAGCTGATTTTATACTCAAATGCAAATCAGAACGAAGCCACTGCATTTGACAAGCACTCATTGTGCTTGTAAGTTTTTTCTTTTTAAAACAGAAAAGGGATAAAAGGAGACAGAAAAACAAATCAATCTAAGGTAAATGGGAAAGGTAACTGGATAATGAAAAAAAATTGTCCTTAGCAACAAAATAGAAGAGATTATTTATGTAGATTTACAAGTAGATGAGCTCCAGATGTGTTTTTTCTTTTTTGATCTACTTCTCCCCAGGTGCTTTTCTCCTTAATAAATATAACATCCAAGTTGGAATATTGTTGAAGCATTGAATCACCTAAATTTTGGCTACGCTCCTCTGCTGTTAACTATTTTGAGCTATTTTTCAATAAGGCAGCCGCTACTGAAATCCTAAGTACATAGGCTTGGCAGAGCCAAAGAGAAAAAGTGCAGTCCACAGATTTGTTTCTTCTGTTTTCCCAAAACAGAATCTCATAAAAAATATGCCCTCAAATTTTGTCACTATATTGCTGTCAAAGAAATTCTGCTCCTCTTCATAACTCTGAATGTTAAACCCAGAGTTCTTGTGCTACTGGGAAGTTATATAGCTCCAGGAGGTGGAGAGGCACCCCTGCAACTGTTCAAATCGTAGCCAGGCACAATAATCAGTCAATCAGAAACTTCGGTTCCAGTCGGATGGAAGTTTTTGGGGCCAACTTGGAAAAGCATACAGAACAAGTTTGACTTTGCTGCCAAGATCATTTCCAGGACATTGGCTAATTAATTATAAAAGCTTTTTCAAAACAAATTTGAGGCTGGCAACCTTTTCTTCCTACCCAAACAGAGAAAAAAAAAAAAAGGTTAAAAAATAAAAGCCTGAGTTTAGTCTGTGTGTTTTTTTGCCATAGTTTTATCTTCTTTACAAACCCATTTTTTTTCTCAACCTAAAATGATCCAGAGACTTCTGTATTTGAAGTACTAAAATAGTATGTACAGAAACTGAAAAATATTACTTTGAATTTCTAATTTGCCTCTGGCTGTAGATGAGATCATGGGTCAGTTCCAAAACTTTTCAAACTCTTTGGTGGGAAGCAAAGAAAGGAAGTTTCTTCCTCTTTGTGGGATGAAGAACTCATTGGATTAACTGCAGGTACTATAATAGATACAATGTAGATGGACAGTTGCTCCTAAAATGATATATTGTGTTTTGTTAAACATACAAAATAGAGGCACCTGGGTGGCTCAGTGGGTTAAGCGTCTGGGTAAGTGTCAGATTCTAGGTTTCAGCACAGGTCATGATCTCAGTCAGGGTCCTCGGATGGAACCACCTGGGGCTCCACCCTCAGTGTCAAGTCTGCTTGTCCTTCTCCCTCTGCTCCTCCTCCTCCTTGCACTCTTAGTATTTCTCTCTCTCAAAAAAATAAAATCTTTTTTTTTTAATGATATATTCATCAACCTTCACTTCCAGCATTGAAAACAAAAAGAACAAAACTCCTGAATTAAATCTTCCTGGTTTCTCTTAAGATGAACCTCGATGAATATGAGATGTTCATAATAGGCATCAAAGATTCTGGTTTCAAGTACTATAATCACACAGGTTTTATAGCAAAATCAACACCCCCAAATCATTATGTTCCAACATATTTCATCTAACACTGGAATCAAAAGCTTATGTAATATGCATCCTAAGCCATCAATTCCTTCTGCCTATGCCCAGATCTGAAGACACTCAAAAAGGTAAGAAATTTCTCTTAGCCAGCATTTGCCAGCTGCTTATTGGCAAATTCCTAGCAGGAGAACTGTTCATAATAAAAGAAGTTGTGTTTTTTTGTTTTTTGTTTTGTTTTGTTTTCTTTTTCAAAAAAGTCTGTCAGCCAGCCAGATATTCCTAACTCTGCTTTATCCTGTATCAAGTGCACTACCTTATCCAGTATCAAAGCCCTTGGCAAACCACAGAAACAGAACGTTACTGGTAAATATTGAATGGAGGCAAAATTGCCAAATAGTTTTGAGGGCAACTCTAAACAAGTCCTAGTGGATTGAGTTTTAGTGTATCCAATATTTAAATTATCTTCTCCGGTCACTTCAAGGGGGAGGCAAATACAAGGGAGGAGAGCTATCCATATTAGCATATGAAGGGAGAGCAGCTCTAGCAATCAAGAATCAATCTCAATGTAAGGGGCGTAATTAAGCCTGACCAAAGAGAGTTCTTCTTATGAAAAACACAAAATAAAATAAGAAGGACAACAGGAGATTTTGGAGAATCTTGAAAGTCAGGCAGGGAAATCTGAACTTCACTTGATGGGAAGCCACTCTAAACTTAATTCAGGAGAGAAACATAAGGGCAATTATAGGAAAAGTATGTCATTGAAATAGGAGAAAACAGAGACAAGGAATCCCTTGTTGCAAAGCTTCTCTAGCAAATCCAGTCTGAGATGATGAAGGCCCAAATAGGGTGTTGCTGGTGAAGGGAAGGAGAAAGAATCCAAAAGCCATTTCACAAGAAGGAACATAAATTCACCTTTCCTGTACCTTTTAGAATTTACCAAGACCTATAATCCTCTGTCACTACTGTAAGTGCTGCCCATGAAAGAGGCACATTGTCGTAAGTCTCCATTGCCTTAGAATATATAACTCAGATTTATTTATTCAGGTGGAATTTTCACCCAATTAGTCCAAAGTAACTCATTTTTTCTTTAATGTAAAGTACAAAATTATGCCCAGTCACTATTTTCTATGTCCAGATACCCACTCGACTGAAAAAAATGGCCCAGATTCTACCATATTCTTCTTAAGAGAAAGTAAATCAAGGAGCACCTGGGAGCACCTGGGAAGCTTAGTGGCTTAAGCATTTGCCTTAGGCTCAGGTTAAGAGCAAGCAGGAGTCTGCTTCTCCCTCCCCCTGCCCCTGTGCTCTCCTTCTCTCTCTGCCTCCCTTCCTCCCTCTCTCCCTCTTAAATAAAGAAAATCTTTTTTAAAAATTAAGTAAATCAAGATTCAAAACCTAATTGCTCTTCATGTCAAATAGGCTACTTACTATGTTTTAATAGACAAACATATACAGCCAACAAAGCTATCATTACCTTTATCTGATGCAGCCCCCAAAAGTTAACCAATGCGAGTATTTCTTAAACCTTTATAATTTATCAATGCACTTGTTCTTAAATTATCTCTTTTAATCTTCACAATAACCCTGCAGTAGGGATTATTATTACTATTTTAGAGCGGAGACAACTATAGCTCCAAGACTTAAAATGCCCAAGAGAATACATCTGTGAAGGTTAAAGTGAAGACCAATTCTTATCTTTGAACTTCAAAGCCCTTCACATAGTACTTTCCCTTCCCTCAGATAATATGCAAAAAAAAACATCTACACATATCAGTGATTTCTTTGCTTACCTGGTCCTTCTCTGGTTTATCAGAAATGTCATTCAGACTGGAGGAAGTCAGATTCCTATGGGTCATAGCTGGGCTACCTGAAAAAAAACAAAGGTGAACCCTAATTAAAGACTTCTTTTAAAAAACACAAGACTTTGGTTGTATACTTCGTAAACACTTGTAGATGATGATGAGGATGGCAAAGATGCTTTAGCTCCACTGGGATTCTCCTGAAGAGTTTTCCAGAGTACAGGTTGGAGCACAAAGATGGTTAAATGAAAAGTATGTAAAATCCTAAATACCATGTTTAAGTCTTATTACCTGGCTTCATTTCAAGATGAGTTAAATTTTGAAAGAAACATCTAAAACAATAAGCATAAAAATGGATTTACTCTCATTTGGCTTACTTTTCGTCACTGCCCTTTACATAGTACCTCGTATCCTTACCCTTTCCTACCCCCTATAGAGATGGCCTCTTTCCTCACATCAGCAGAGATGGCCACAGACTACAGGCCTGGACTTCCTCTCTCCAGGCCTCTGCAGTCCTTCCTAGGTATCACTCGCCCTGAAAACCCATCTGTGTTCCCTTCTCTAGCTAACACTTTAATCAAGAAGATTTCTCCTTAGTGGGCATCTGATCCAGAATCCCTCTTCTTTGTGTCAAAGTAATACTAGAGCAGGCCCCTCACTTCTTGCATACCCATTTGCCAGACTAATATAAGCATATCCCTTCTTTTCCCTTGATGGGCCAATCTTCTTATTCATATTAAGGAATGGGTTTCATCAGGAATACTTGATGGGAACCAACCTCCCAGGCAATACAGTGGCTGTAGGTCAAGTCAACTGGCAATCCAGACAATGACTTTAGACCCCATTACACAAAAAAGAGAAGAGGGACATCTGAAAGAGTGATAGCCATCTTCGAGGAGACTATGTTAATCAAAACAATAACATTCTGTTCATTCTGCAGTTGGACTTGAAATTTCTGGGCTTACTAAGCAAAAGAGTAACTTTTCAAAGCCAGGGTGTTTGACCCAGTCCCTGCAGGGTGCTGAGTAAGGCATTCATCATTAATCCTCAATGATCTGACTCAGGCTGGTCTTCACACCAAAAGGACAAGGGTTGAAAAGCAAGCACCAAAGTTTGAACACAGCTTCACATTGGCTTCCAAATTACTTTTTAGTTTATAGACTTCAATTCCTTTAGATAGAAACTTCAATACATAATTTTAACAGACTAAAATCTATTCCTAATAATTTAATGTCTATATGAAAGCAGCTCTTTTAATAGTATAATTGTCTTTACTAAATCAGAAAAATCATAATTTTCTTGAGCTGACAAGACAGGATATTTTCCACTCTGCTGCATTTCATTGAGTAAGCATGGCCTAGATCTCTTAAACCCTTTACCTGGTGGGACATTTTATTCTAGGAAAATTTGAGCACAGGACATTTTTCAAAGGAAAGTTACATCTGAAAAACTGCTTTATGAGCAAAATTAAAAAACCTTTTGAAGGCCACATTTTCTTCTTTGAACTACATACCAGGTTTCTAGCATGCACTCAAAACAAAAGACACCAGGTACAAACGTGAATGCTCTCAAATAATGCTGGGCTTGAAAGCAATAGGAAACGATGAGTAGCTATAATTCTACACCTTACATTAAAAGCAAAAGCAGTTATTTGGACCAACTGGGTGAAAATTCTACCTGCGTAAGTGAGGAAATCTGAACTATATATTCTTAAAGCAATTAAGCCATGGCAATCCTCACCACGAATTAAAAATAACTTACATATATTCATAAATAAGACTGATTTCTAATTATAAAATCAATTGATGTAGTGGCAGTCCTGAAATAATGTGAAAGAAGTTTCATTAAGTGCTTTAAATTTTCGGGGCAATATCCTAAATTCATCAATTTGCTTTGGAAACTATAAAGACTACAAAGGTACATTTTAGCCAAAGTACTGCCCTACTGCTGCAAAATCTAAATAGGAAGAAGCCAAATTAGTGAAGTTTTTATTACAATGGTAATCTTGACTGATGTCACAACTTTTCCAAGAAACTTCATATACTGCTTCCTCATTTCTCTCATGATAGTATGGCTGTATTTGTACTTGAGGGGGGCGGGGATGTCCAAAGAAGGCACAGGCTCAAGGAAGATGCAGGAACCAGATGGGGAAAAGTAGGCAAATGTTAAGAAAACCAAATCTACTGTCCCTCCTACCATTATCTGATTCTCATTTTTATTAGTGATTAGTAATATCAACAGCATCACTGAGGTGTAACTTTGTAATACATGGAGGAATCCAGAAGTCAACACTTCTAGGTAAACCCCAAGCAAGATGATAAACATGCTCCCCTGTTTTCCCACCTCCCTCCTAGCAAATTCCCCACCCCTGAGCCCAAACACCTCAAAACAAAAACAAGTGCTTCCCAATGCAGTGGTCCCCAAAGTATGATGCCCGGACCAACAACATTAGTATTACCTGAGCACTTACTAGAAATACAACTCTTTGGGACTAACCTAGACTAAATGCACTGGTCCCCCTTATCTGCTGTTTCAGTTACCCCTAGTCAGCTGTGGTCCAGAAGCAGGTGATCCTCCTTCTGACAAATCATCAGGTCAATAATAGCCTAACGCTACGACACAATGCCTGCTCCATTCACCTCACATCATCTCATCACATAGGCATTTTATCATCTCACATCATAAGAAGGGGGAGTTCGGTACGGTATTTTGAGAGAGAGAGAGATCACATTCACATAACTTTTATTACAGTACATTGTTATAATTGTATTTGATTATTAGTTACTGTTGTTAATTTCTTAGTGTGCCTAATTTATAAAGTAAAGTTTACCATAGGTATGTGTGTATAGGAAAAACAGTATATATAGTGTTCAGGCATTCACTGGGAATCTCAGAATATAGGTCCTGCAGATTAGGGGGAACTACAATATAATCAAGACTCTGGGTTTGGGGCCCAGTAATGAGGTTTTAACAAACCTTTAAAGTAATTTTGAAACATGCTAAAGTTTGAGAACCACTGCTCTAAATAAACCAGTTATCTTAAGAAGAGGATGTGTCCCAGTCAGAATTGGAATTCAAAGAAATATATAAATTGGGATCCCTGGGTGGCGCAGCGGTTTGGCACCTGCCTTTGGCCCAGGGCGCGATCCTGGAGACCCGGGATCGAATCCCACATCAGGCTCCCGGTGCATGGAGCTTGCTTCTCCCTCCGCCTGTGTCTCTGCCTCTCTCTCTCTCTCTCTGTGACTATCATAAATAAATTAAAAAAAAAAAAAAAAGAAATATATAAATTGAAGTAGGC
Organism: Vulpes lagopus; assembly: GCF_018345385.1. Classification (NCBI taxonomy): domain Eukaryota; kingdom Metazoa; phylum Chordata; class Mammalia; order Carnivora; family Canidae; genus Vulpes; species Vulpes lagopus. Next base: position 82,509,402 of record NC_054835.1, on the reverse strand, counting down.
AGAGGGGTAGTTCTGATAGCCTTGCCCTCCTTCAAGCCACTGCTCCAAACTATTGTATCTCAAGAAATCATTAAATTAGCAACCTAGTGACATCAACACACAGAAAGTGTCTTGCTTGGCTATTCCTCTAAATCCTCACCTGCACAATCAAATAAATAAATAATTTGGAAACTCATTATTTAATCAGCCTTTTCCAGAAACATATCACTCAAATCAAAGAAGACAAGGACAAGAGCCAAAAAGAGATTACAAACCCAATTATATCCGGAATCAGAAATTTGTGCATGGCATTTTAGCAAACCCACGAAGCTGTTATGCTACTGATCCCTAACAACATTCTATTGTAGATATTTTGCACCTGACATTCAATAAGACACGTTATCAGGATAAATCGACGTTCTCTTATTTACAGTTTGAGCCTATAATGCAAACTCATGCAATCCTGAATGAGTGGTGCTAGTAAGAGAAAATGTCAGCTTGTACCAAAAAGGTGAAATGCCAAGAGTACCCTGAGTACACTACTTCTTTTTTTTTTTTTTTTCTGAGTACACTACTTCTTGCACAAGTAGGGATTCATTCTGCTCAAAGCTACCATTAGTCGGCCCTTTCCATCAAAATCCAGGGCACACAAATTTCATATAACTTCTCTTGATCCAAAGAAACTTTTTTTTTTTTTAAGTTTGACTTCTATAAAAGAAAAAGAATCAGCTTCAGGTACATAATTATAATTAATTTAAATTATATCACTGTTTTCTGGCCATAAGAAAAAGAAAGCTTTGGAGAATCACATTTTAGGCATTTTCACACAATCAAAAACAATTTCATTTTGAAAGTACACACTTGGCAGGTACACACTGTCTTCCATAAAAATTAATTGCATTCTGTACTAACTTTGAAAATCATTGTTATTCTTTAGCACACATGTAGCAATTCATAAAGTCCTTTATGATTATATCCATTAGATACAATGGAAAGAGATGAGGAGAACTACAGTGTTGGAAGAGGAAGATATTTAAATGTGTACGCCTTAGATAAAAATGTAAATATGTATGTAATGCAATTAACACATAAACTTCCTCACCTAATACGTTTACCATGAAGCAACAGAGAACCTAAGAACAAGCTAAAACAAAGATCACCTTGGATATGAAATAAACTGGATATTTTATTCTTAATTAAATATTATTTTTAGCATGAAAAATAACTAAGGTAACTTACATACAACAGACATAAGGGAATCTGGGTGTCCATGTCAGAAAATTTGGAGGTATGGATCTAATTTGAACTGTTTGAGACCGTAAAACTAATAATAAATGTAGTTTTAGAAGAATGCATGCCAACGTGTTCTGTACCCCAGTGGCTGATACACTTTCCCCCCCTTGTTGACATAACAACTCTACTAGAAATCATCCATATCTAAGATTAAGGGGCAACTAATTCTTTTAAGTACTAAGTACTTTAACTTACATTATTATTTACTTAATGCTCATATAATGCTCACTGAAGTTAGTATTATTCCTATTACCACTTTACACATAAACAAAATGAACCTCAAAGAAGTTAAGTTCATGGTCACACAGCAAGTAAACTATAATTTAAATCTGGATCTCTTAATACCAATCCCATTGCTTCTGAGAAAAAAATGGCCTATGTTATTTAAAATTAAGACACACACACAAAAAAAAAAAGACACAAACTTCACCATTTCTAATAAAGAGAAAATTTAATATTCAAACAAAAAGAATATACTCTATTTCCATGCCAGTTATGTGCAATGTAATATCATAAAGAATATTTAAAGCAGAAATGTTTTTGATTTCCAGTTTAGCTATTCCCAGAAATAGAGTATACATTTCTTTACTTTTTCATTTTCATAAAGAGAAAAAGGCGGGGAAAACTCAACTCAGCTACTGTTTGCCACTGTGATTAAATAGTAGCCCCAAACTACAGCTCTGTGATGAAGGAGAAAGAGTGCTAAAAGCAACAGCAATGTAAATATAAAAGCAATAATGCCACATGCTTCTGAATGTCCTACCTCATAATCGTAGCCAAGTATTTGTAAAATTCCACTATGTACATACAGCCAACTCTCCATTATTTCCATATTGGTTTTCTACCATATTTCAAATTAATCCAACAGCAATTTCTTCCCATTTCAACTACTAAAAATAGGAATATAAGGGGACAAGCAGAATAAATCAACTAGGACTCTAGCAATGAGTTGGAGAAAGTCTAGAAAAAATGGCTAAAAGAGAAGCTTAGATTTTGTCAGACCAGTTTTCTAGTCTTCTATTTTTTCTTTAAGATTTTATTTATTTATCTAGAAAGAGAGAACGAGAGAAAATACAAACAAGTGCATGACTGGGGGTAAGGGGGCAGAGGGGGAGGGAGAGAAAGAATCTCAAGCAGACTCCCTAGTGAGTGTGGCATCTGATGTGGCTGGATCCCACAACCCTGAGATCAAGACCTGAGCCAAAATCAAGAGTTGTGGACACTGAACTAACGGAGCCACTCAGGGGCCCCAGTTTCCTAGTCTTCCATGGCAACAAAATATCAAGACCTGTCCCCAAAAAAAAAAAAAAAAAAAAAAAAAAAGACCTGTCCCCACTAAAAATAATAATAACATCAACTGCCATTAAGACCTCCAACCCATTCTTACTCCCAACCTTCAAATAAAATACAGAAATATTTCAATTGCAAATTTTAGATGAAAGAAAGTTAAAAATATCATCAGAAGGAGTTCTTTGAAAGAATTTTATTACTAAGAGAAAATCAGTTTGGATGTTTTTACTTATTTCATTTTTAATTGTTTTGTTTAGAAAATTTTTGTTGTTTGTTCATGATTTAATATTATATAAACTCCAAGAGCCCAGAGTCAAAGCCCTAGGTTCGTCTTATTCAGTTTTAGCCTCAGAGCTTGGCACTAAGTGGCACTTAATAAATATTTGTGAATGAATGGATAATAGCAACTGGGTATCATTTTACTTCCATTTGGAGTTACTCTTATAAACACTACTGTTCAAAGTCCATTTCCTACGAAGGGAGATGCTGTGTGCACACTCCAAGAGCCCTCAGACTTGGAAAGCCGTAGAGTAAATATGGAAGAAGTTTGTAGCTGGCCCAGAACTAACAGAGTGAAAAGACTCTGCCAAACTGACTAACAGCCTGTCAGTCAGCAGTGGGAACAGACGTGAGAAGCAATAAAGGGGAAAAAAGAGAAACCCCCTGTGAAGGAAGGATCAGGAGGTGAAAATGAGAGGAGAAATAAGGGAGAGTGGCTGGACCTCAGTGAAAGAGAAGAGCAGAGAGAAGTTTGGGGGAACTGAAATAACTCAAAGAATGTGACTGACTTGGGAAGTAAAGCAAATTTAGAGGAAGGAAGAAGACATCAAAAGATCCAGGTAAGTATCAAAGTATCGTGACCAAGTGCCAACCACAAGCTGAAGTCATCTCTAACGTATGGGACAAAGGTAATGGAGAAGACATCTTCTGGAGAGACTGCAAGTGTGCAGAAGCCAAACAACACACAGAACAGCTACGCCAATAAATCCTCACAAATGCTATTCTAGTCTTTTAAAGATCATTCTCTACCATTTTGAGACCTCTGCTGTCAACCTGCCTGTAGATAATCTATCTGACCTCAACTTCTCTGATCCCATTCTCTGTTTTCTTATTTATTACTATTCTGTGGGCTTTTCCCAAAACTCAATGTTAGGTCTTAGGCATCTCAACACCAAATATGCAAGGTTCATCTCTTCTAATTCTTTTTAAATTTCAACCAGCAAAAAGCAAAATGTTCTAATCATAGTGACTCCTGTTCTAGTAATACTCAGGGTGGATATTTAATTTTTATTATGACCTAAAACAAGTAGTTAATTTTTAAAAATTTCATTCTCTTTCTCTGGGCACACACACAAATTAAAAAGACATTTAAAAAATCTCTATTCAGCTGAGGAAACACTCCGAAACAAACAAGGACTAGGACACTTACTAAATATAAATAGTAAAGTCCACATAAAGTACTCCAAGGCATCTATGGTTCTTGTGATTACATACGGTATTTGTGATTCTATAATACTTCTTTTTCTGTGCCTCACACACATGCAGACAAACATAATATAAAACTACAAAGAGTCATTCTGTCCAAAGCACACAGATGGAAGTATATAAAATGATTTGTGACCTTATATCAAAAAACTACAAACAGAAAAAAACATAACCATCGGCAAGACTATGCTGACTAGTAAAAGTACAGAAGACCAACAGCAGATTATGTCAGAAGTAAACAAATATCTCATTGCCTTCATTGCAAATAGGCAATGACCCAAAGTCATCTTACTAAATGTCCTCGAGCCAAGTTAAGGAGGAAGTTCATTAATTTCCTACAGCCACATCTTTCCAAGCACAGGTACCAGTGTCTAATTCCATATGTGGGACATACTCTCTTATATCTATGTAGACATCAGATCCAAAATATAGTAAAATTTTGCTAATTCAGATTAATGGAGAGGTTCTCTAAATTAATGAAGTGTCAATATTTAAAATAATTTTAAAAGACTACCAGTTCAACTTATTATAGGATTCAGCAAATGAGTTTCTCCCTCTCTCTTCCTGGATACTTTCAAAATGTTAGACTTAAAAAAAAAAAAGTTAGATTTAAAAAAAAAAATACTTTTGGGGATCCCTGGGTGGCGCAGCAGTTTAGCGCCTGCCATTGGCCTAGGGCGTGATCCTGGAGACCTGGGATCGAGTCCCACGTCGGGCTCCCGGTGCATGGAGCCTGCTTCTCCCTCTGCCTGTGTCTCTGCCTCTCTCTCTCTCTGTGACTATCATAAATAAATAAAAATTAAAAAAAAAAAAGAAGTACCAATAACAGAAGTCTGGAAGTGGAAGTAGTGAGGAGAGGGGCAAGAAGAGTAGGGAAGCTCACCTCCTTCTCTCATCAGGTAAGTAGTCAAAAGATCCCATCAATACTTACTACCAAAAAAGCCCCAACCAACTAACCAAACAAAAATGCATAGGCTTATTACCTAAAACTACAAATATAAATAATAATGGAACTAAGAATAATGGTACAAACCTATTTGGAGGGAGGAAAAATGTACAAAGCAGGTAAAACCAACAAACAATATCTAAGAATAATTAATCAGAAATAGCAAGATAAGCCCAGTATACAGAGATACGAAGGTAACTACGAAAAAACTACAAAAAGAAAATTTAGAGACAATTCAAAGAATTAAAAGTGGTTGTTAAATGGACAGGTCTTAGAACAAAAAAGGTGAAGCAAAGGAGCTTGTTTTTTCATTAGAAGTCCTATGCTTTTCTTCAATTTCATAACCATTTGCACATTATACTTTAATAAAAATATCTATAATAAAGTTAAAGCTATTATTATATCTAAGTACCTGAAATTAATTTAAGCCTTTTTTTTTTCTTAAGATTTTATTTATTCATGAGAGATACAGACAGAGAGAGACAGGAAGAGACATAGGCGGAGGGAGAAGCGGGCTCCAGGCAGGGAGCCCGATGTGGGACTCGACCCCGGGACTCCAGGATCACGCCCTGAGCTGAAGGCAGGTGGTAATCTCTGAGCCACTCCAGGGGTCCCAATTTGAGCCTTTATTAAGGAGTAGACCATGTTGGGAGATTTAGTCAAATTTTAATATAAACATGGAAATCAAAATTTTAAGAGTTCAAAATCAATTTTAAGTAGTTTTAACATGCCCCATGAAATAATATTTACACATATTTTTAAAATTATGGCAAGGGAAATTTTTCTTGACAGCTCTGTCTCAAATACCAAAGATTCTAATATATAGTTTTAGTCACTAAAAACCTTTACACCTGAAAAGTCTATGCAGAAAAAAAGGAAAAAGTATGGGCAGAAAAATTAAGCCATTTAGCATAGTCCTACATCTGCATCCAAATAAATACATAGCCACGGATGCCAATATCAATGTTGATTTAATACAGACACAGACGCAGGCATAGACACAGATATTAAACTTTATTACCTATCTATTTATTTTAGAGAGTGTTCACGTGGAGGGGGGCAGAGGAAGAGGAGAATCCCAAGCAGACTCTGTGCTGAGCATGGGACCTGATGCAGGGCTCGATCTCATGATGCTGAGGTCATGACCTGAGCCAAAACCACAAATCAGATGTTTAACTGGCTGAGCCACCCAAATGCCCCTAAAACTTTAAAAGATTAATTAAGAGATAGACACATTGTTTGGTCCTCCAGTTACAAATGTAGCCTCTCTTCACTGCTCTATTTATGGCTCACCAAAGGTGACCTGAAGAAGAGCCATGCAAATCGGCTTCCTCAAGTAGTAACTCCTCATGGCCTTGCTGATGCACACCCAGTTGCTTGATACACATTATACAGTTGCTAATCACAAGTCACCCACAACCCAACAGCCTCCAGGAAAGAAGGGCACCAACATCTCTGGGCCCACAGGGCCTCTATCACGTAAGTGGTCTTGAAGACTCTCCACATTTAAGTTCTACAAATCTGATGAAGAGCAAAGGAAGGGTGCAACACCTTTCCTGGTTGTGCATTTGCTCATATCGGTTTCTCCCCCGTGGAGAGGTTTATGATGAGTTCAGTGAAAGTGGTATCTAGGTTCCAAATGATGTGGTAGCTGCAAGGCCTCAAGCGATCCTACAGTTATTCTGGAGAGTCCTGACGAGAATTAAGATGGGCCCAGGATTTCCTTCTTACTGAAAAGCCCAAGCTGAGATGAGACACTTGCAGTTCTGAGTTGATACCATCCGGCTCCTAAATCACATCTAGTTCTAAGAAACCACAAGGGTGGGGTTCTTTAACTCCATGACACTGACCTGCATGATGCCAATGGCCACAGCCAGCATTTTTTGACTGGCCTGCAGATGGGGGGAGGGCAGTACAAGGTGGTAGCTCACACCTTACCTCTCCACATGAACTTAATGGGTTCATAAGGAAAAATATAAAAGGAACCCAAGAGATAATTTACATCAGCATGGCAAGTTAGACAAAGTTAGATTAACAAAAGATTGTAAAATGGAATAATAATAATAATCCCCTATAGGATTGCTACAAGGATTAAGCAAGGGAACCCATGAGCAAATGTCCTGCACAGATGTTCAATAGGTGTTCATTTTCTTCTTTTCCTCTTTGGCCTATAATCATGGACATAAATCCTCTCTGACCTCAAGATCCCCAGGAAACTGAAATACAATTGCCACAGCAGAATCCCACCATCCATACTTTTCCAGTCCAAGGAGATGAGTTCAGAGAATTGAGAGGTGGCAGCTGAGGGTTGGAATTATCTGAGTCCACTCAGGAGATGAGGACTGAGGCCTACCTGTAGCTGTTATTCATCCCATCGTGGGTATGCAGCAACCTCAGGCAAACCAAAGTTGTTAGCGTCTAGCAAATGTGGGAGGTGCCTCCCTGAGCACAGAGGTCATTAGTAATTATTTACTTGGGAAAACTATGTGATATGTACCACCCTTACTTTGTATGCTACATCATGATGACAGAAGGTTCTTTAGGTAATCTCTAATGTGTTCTGATCTTAGTTCATTCTAGACCTGTCATTCTGATATGAGAGCAATATACTCCTTTCTATATTTACCACTGAAGTGGTATGGAGGGGAAAAAGAAAGTGGTAAAATACAGGAAGGTTCAAACAACAACAAAAAAAAATGCAAAAAGAATGCTTCACTGGGTCTAGTTATGCTGTTTAAAGATGGTTTAAATCAGTGGGCAAAGGTACTTTCTAAAAAACCCATTTTCTGCTGAACCAAAATGAAGAAAAAAGCAGCAGGGAATGAGAAACTCATATCAGAAATAATTTGAATGAGTGTCAAAACGTTAGCTTCAGAAACTTCTTTAGTATAGTGCGACTAGAATCTTCTCACAGTTATGCATTATCTCTGGAGCAAGGATATAATGCAGAGGGTAGATATAATAAGTTTAAATGCCCCACAGGGTAGATAATCTGGAAGACTGGGTATGTTATTATCAACATGGATCACAGAATGACAGAGCTAAAGGACTGCCTGATCATCTGAACAACTTTATCAAGCAGTTCTTCTTCTGTAACACCAGACATAATCTCCTAATACCTGTTTATATACTTTTGATGACAGGAAACTTGCCACATAATTAAGCAATCTATTTCATTGTAATAAAGCTCATTCTTATATGAAGTAAACCACCTTAATTTTCCAGGTAAGTAGCAGCATCTACATGAATCAAGAAACAGCTGGGGTACCCAGCTAGTTCAGTCAGTAGAACATGTGATTCTTGACCTACGGGTCATGAGTTCTGGGCATAGAGCTTACTTTTAAAAAAGTAAAAGAAAAAAAAAAAAAAAAAGGAAATAGAATATGCCAACCAAAGCACACACATGCTCATAAAGAGCTGGCTTTCATTTAAATACACATAACTTCTTAGAAATAATATACAACATCATATATTTCCAGGCTTAACCATACATTTTCATAATTAGAGGCCTTTGCTTTTCCTTTCACACTCTCTATAGAGCACTGAGGAATTGGTCCCTGTAGCTCTCATCCCCTCCCCCAAATTGGCAAACAAAAGTCCCTTAATGGGAAAATCCTGCATCCTCACATAAGAGAGATGGGACTAAATCCTTGCCAACAGGGCTTTACCAGCCTGAACTTGCATCAGATCATTAATCTTTTAGAAAATCACTGAAATTCATGAATCACTGAATCATAAAAATAAAAACTACATTCAAATCTTTATCTCAAACATTAGAGTGTGAAGTCAGTATCTTTTTTCCTAAAATGTTTGCCCATAGGGCCTGTTTTCGAAAGAACCAAAGCAAAGTCTGCTTGTGCTTACATATTTGTATTAAGCCAGCCCACATAAACCAATTAAGTTGCCCTTTCTCTGATTTCTCTAATCACCATCCTATGGCTGAGTCAGATCCCTCACTGTCTGCTCACCTCCTAGATAGTCTCCAGGTGCTCATTCTTCCCCTTCAGGGATGACCCACTCTTTCTATAAGCACCCCCGCCCCCTCTACTCAGGAGAATCAGCTTATCACAAATATCATCCTCCTCCTGGGAAACATGCCTGACTAGTAGGTGTCTAAAGGTAGGGACTGTGTCTGCCTTCTTCACTGTATTTTCCCTGCACCTAGCAAAACACTGGCAAAAGAGTGGTACATAAAAATATTTAAGGGAATGAATTGACAATTTGAATGAATTAATATAACAACACCCCAAAACTCTATCACTGTAACTGGATAGAATAAAATTATCACCACTAAAGGGAAAGGCACTCTCCCGATCCAAGGTAATAATAATCATTCTTACTGAAGACAACAGTCACGACTATTACTGACATTATTACAACTAATAATAACAGTCAGTCTACACAGCCTAAGCTACCAGCTGCTTAAGAGGAAATGCCACTTTCATACAGGCTCTAGGCTCTTCCCTAGAAACTCAGACAAAAATCATTCATAGATGTCCTTTGGAAATTGGGGAAATGGTTCAACCTTGACACCTACAGGAATTCCTAAAATCCAGACCCCAGCTTACACATGTGCTGGAAGAATCCATTTTTTTTTAAAGTATAACTTTTACTAGGGTGAAAACTTGCCATTATAACTGAATTTTTCCTGTTCTTCCCCCTCAGAAAGGATGCTGATACTAGTCCCTCTACTATATTCGCCTAACAAGACTGTTCGTTGATTTGTAACCATGGTTACTACTTGCAGAACCCATCAGTGCATGGCTCTTCCTGAGGCCAAAGCTGATCACGGCCCATAAGTGTATATGCTCCAGCTGCTTCCTGCGGTTGATAGGAATGGGCTTTAGAAAACAGAACCGTCCCCAAAAATTACACTTCTGAATGCTGACTTGTTGCCTCTCATTGAAACACACCGGGGATTTCATTTTCTGACCTGAAACAACAGAACTCTGAGTCATCAGTGTCCACACCTCTTGTCAGCAGAAAAGAGCACTATATGTTGCTGAGAGCAGGGAGACCTAAAGGCAGAGAGAATGAGAAGCAGAGACAGAAATAAAAAGTAACTGTACCATCTGACATCTACACACCTGAGGTCAAACCCTGGTCCCTCACTGGGTGACCTCAAATACTCTCTCTGCCAGATAGGCAAGGGTACAGTGAAAGAGCCACCTCAAAAATCTCATGGCTTACAACAACAGTGCTTTACTTCTCAGAATAATGTCCCTTGTGGATTGGCTTGGGGCTTGGTTCTACATCTCTGTCCTTAGGCCAGGACCTAAATGCATGGAACAGCCACTTCCTGGAATGCTGCTGGTTTGAAGGAAAAATGAAACTAGAGAATGTACTGGTTCTTCAAGCTCTCCCCAGGAATGACACCCATGACTTCGGCTCACATTTCACTGGTCAAGGCCAAGTCATGTGGTCACACCTAACATCAAGTGGGTGAGGAAGAAGAGTCCTCATTTGTTCCAAAGCACCAGCACCAGATTGGATAAATGTCAGCTCATAGTAGTCATAATTGCCTTATTGGGGGCATGTCAACCATGGATAGATGACCTAGTCAGTAGGAAATGGAGGTAGCCAAAGAATGCAGTTCTCAAATTCTACTACTATCAGCAGCCACAGAAAAGCAGCAGAGCCTCCCTCATGCTACTGAGGCTGGTTAGTTTTGATGTGAAGACTATAACCTGACAAATACAGAAAAATCATTCATGCTCTAAGTTTCCATATTCTTTTCAGTCCTTTCTTATTTTAAGGTTAATTGTTCCTTTAATCAACAAATATTTGTTAAGTGTTTGTGTGTTGGTTAATTGTTCCTTTAATCAACAAATATTTGTTAAGTGTTTGTGTGTTGGGCATTATTATGCCCTGAGTGATTAACAAATCACAGTTTTCTACAAAAGAATGTCAATCTATGCAAGAAGAATCACAATTCATGGCCCATTAATAGTTCCTTACACCATCACCATCTCTCACTACAAAAGAAAAAAGAAGGGACGCCTGGGTGGCTCAGTGGTTGAGTGTCTGCCTTTGGCTCAGGGCATGATCCCAGAGTCCTGGGATCCAGTCCCGCATTGGGCTCCTTGTGGGGAGCCTGCTTCTCCCTCTGCCTGTATCTCTGCCTCTCTCATGAATAAGTAAAATCTTAAAAAAAAAAAAAAAAAGAAAGAAAAAAAAGCAAGTCTTACAAATAAGAAAATATAGACAAATTTGAAGTTTATCATCATTCCTTCCAAGAGTACCCATCATCATAGGCAAATGGATACTACACATTCTAGTTAAGTAGATGCTACATATTCTATTTCCTCTCATTTGTTTTTAGATTGACTATCTTTCACATCAACCTAATGAGGACATAGCAATCCAGTCAAGACAAAGGAAATGCAAGTGTAACTGACAATCCATGTTTAGCCAGTAACATGCCCATGCAAGAGTCAGGTGGATGAATTAGTCCAATCTAAAATTTACTGAACATCTATTAAGTGTCACATTGTGCTTGGCAATGGGGATTCAAAGATGAATGTGGTTCAGGTTCCTTGAGCACTTAGGCAATCATGCAGGAAACATACTTGTATCATGGTGTGATGATAAAGCAATGTGGGGGAAGGGGGGAGGGGTGCTTTGGTGAGATGAAGAGAAAAGGAGAAAAGAGGGATATGATTTTTTTTAAAAAGTATCCTGGGAGAAGCAAGAGTTTCAAGGATAGGCTAAATTTAGCCACATCAATTGACAGTAGCTGGAACAGCATGAATAAGGGAAAGGGACTCAAAGACATAGAACCTAAGAATATGAGAATCCAAATATTACTGGAGCCTGTAGTTCAAGAGTGGAAATGTCAGGGATGATTAGAGACTTGGGTAGATAGCAAGTCAGGGGGCATCTCACAGATTAGAGAACTTGGACTTGATCTTCTAAATATCAACCGGCTAAGGAGCTTGGGCTTGAGCATATAAAAGATGGAGAACTGTCACTAAAGGTTTTTGAGCAAAGGGAGTGATATGTTTGCACTTGAGACTTAGAGAGGTCCTTCCAGCAGTAATGAGTGATGGATTTAAAGGGGGGTAAGGAAAAAAAAACTGGGAAAATAGGAGGAAAGTGAAATAGTTCACACAAGAGATGATGAGAATCTGAAGTAGGGCAGTTGCAATGGAGAGTCACAGAAGGGCAGAAATGAATAAGGAAAACAGCCAGAGGGTACAGCTGGAGGATAAGGAGGAGTCCAAAGATTACAGGGGCTTTTGGCCTGATGAGGGGCGGATGAGGAGCGACTGAGGTGGAGGATGCATTCAGAGGAGAATTGGTATCTGAATTACCAGAACAACTATAAACACCATAAACATTCAGTTTACCACAGAAAGAAAAGCCGTATTTCTGAAGATTCTGCCAGCAATTTTCATCAAAGTAAAGTTCTACTGTTTGCTGCCAAGAAGAAATTTCATTACTAACTTTGAAACTGATATCTCCAGCTGACATACTGCATTTGTTTTTCCTCTGGCCTCCCCTCACTCACATGTGTACAGCCATACTAATTCAAGTAGTCAGATCTTCAGTTGTCTCCAAGAATTAAATCCAGACATTGTTTGGTCTAATAAAAGTGGTTTATTGTATATCGGCATGAAATACTCTCCATCAGTTTCAAATTAATCTAGTCTGCTTCAGAAGTCTCCTGTAAAACCACAGCCCCAGTGGTTTCAGTAGACCTTGAACTGGTAACCTCAGGCTTTCCTCACTATGAGAGAAGCCCTCATCCTCCACCAAGAAGAGTACACAGGAGGACAGATCTGCTGTATACTGGCCTTACGTAGCTTCACATTTCTCTCAGCACTGCCAAGGACACACTTCAAAGTCATGGCTACAATTTCTGTTATAACTGGGTGGTAGTCATTAGTGCTGCCCACCAAATATTTCTGAGTCTCTACCTTCTGGGCCCATGTAGGATAACAATTCTTTAAAGTAAGTTGTGGACACATGACTCACTATGGCAAATGAAATGTGAGTGAAAGTAATATGTGTCATTGCTGGTCCGAAGTTGAAGAGGAGGCCTGTGAGTCACCATAAGCCTTTCCTACTGCCACAGTGATTGTGAAAGCACAGACTGAGAGAAGCCTGCCATTAGCCTAGATGCTGACCAACAATGATCAGCAGAACTTCCTCAAGGCCCACATCAGACATAGAGTAATATGACTAAGAAGCTTCCATGGTGTTAAATAACTTAGACACTTTGGGGGTTAGTTGTCACTGTAGCAAAATCCAGCCCATGGATTTTTGATTGACTTACTAATTGTCATGAAAACAGCAAAGAAAATCAGGAAGACCAACTCTTCTTCATTCTACCTCAATTCATCCTCATTCCACCATGCCTAATCAATGCATTATGCATTCATTTGTTCAACATTTATTGACTTACTGCTCTGTAGAAGGCATTCCACTAGATACAAGGAGCGGCAGTTGTCAAATTTTTTAGTCTCAAGATACCATTACACACTTAAAAATTAAGAGTATTTGTTTATATGAGTTATACCTATCAATATTTAGCATATTAGGAATTAAAACTAAAGTTTTTAAAATATTTATTGATTTAAAATTACATCATAAACCCATTGTATATTAACATAAGTAATATATTTTATGAAAAATAACTATTTTCCAATGTAAAAAAATTAGCAAAAAACCACCACTATTTCACATTTTTACAAATCTTTTTAATGTATGGCTTAATGAAATACATCTGGATTCTCATGTCTCCTTCTGTGTTCAATAAACTGAGATATGTTATTTTGGTTGACTAATAGAAAGAAAATCCCAAGACCGTCTGAAAGGGTCCCAGGGATATCCAGGGCTCTCCAATCCCCATTTTGAAAACCAGTACTATAATGCAAAGGTCAGAAAAATTTTCCTGTATCAAGTGGCAAATAATAAGTATTTTAGGCTTTGTGGGCCACAAATCTCTATTGCAACTATACTATTATGGTAGTATAAAAGCATCCACAGCCAATATATAAACTACTGAGCTTGGCTCGGTAAAATTTTATTTACAGAACGAGGCAGCAAGTGTCAAATCTGGTCCATGGGTCTTAGTTTATCCATCCCTGTGATAGAAGATACCTAAACAAATTAGACTTGGGTCCTACCCTTAAAAAAAGAAGTACAGCCAATAGAGGTAGTAAGTACATACTATTAAAACAGAATGAGATACATGTGAGAAATCTCAAAAAAGACGCTTTTAGAGTTCAAGGTCACTAGAGAGTATCTCAGATTGGGAAGGTTTCACGGAGAATGTGGGCACTGAAGGATGAGCTGGGTTTTGACAGAAAGTTTCAAGAGGAAGGAGAGAATGCCAAATAAAGAAAATGTTCACGCCAAAGACACTAACAGAGGGAAGCACTCAGTAAATTCAAGTAATAGCAAGTAGCTCCTGAATGTAGTGAAAATAAAGGGAACCACAGTAGTGTGAAATGCTTCTTACTCAAATTTAGGTCACTGGGCAATGGGCCTTCAGTGCCAGGCCTAGGGGTTTGGATATTGTTTGAGATCCACTGAGGTGTCCCCGACTATTTCCACAGGGGAGGTAACTTATCAGCCAGGTATGATACGATTAACTGGAAGGCAAAGTACAGGAGGTGTTTGCAGGTGCCCAACTATAAGCAGTGACCCCAGATGACAGGCTACTGGATTAGACTCAACAAGAGGAAAAAAGGACCTGAATAAAAAGAATGACAGGAAGGCATGCAACATTACAGAGGTAACATCTAACAGATTTAGTGGTTCACTGAGCAGAGAGGGGAAGAGAGAGAAAATAAGGAGCAGGAAGGTCAGGAAAGGGGACAGATTTGGTGATCAGAGGAAGAGTTTGATTATGAATATATTCCGCATATTACCATACTGCCAAGTACAAGTCTGATGCTCACAAATCCCAAACCCTCCTTGGTGGGGAAAAAAATGTATTTTATAATTCCAGCACATTGTCAAAATTTTTCCAAATCTGTGTCTCTTGAAATCTCTTCCAAGGCCCCAGTACTCTGAAATACAACCGAATTTCTAAGTTTTTATTCTTTCTCCACTTTGATTCCATTTGTAGGCTTCTAGAGTCAGCATATACTTTAGCTCACTGTAAATACTAGATATCAACGAAAAACCTAATGAGACTTCTTTCAGAAGCTCAGATAAATAGTAACAAACTCTCATTGTTTAAAAAAAAAAAAAAACAGTGGTTAGAACTGTCTCTATTTGAAGAATGTTGTAACTCATTCTTGGATACCACATAAGTTTTTTGAATGTCTTTTGTTAACTAAAAAGTCTGATGGTTGATGTCAGGTTGCTGAAAGATTTTATTTCTTAGTCTTTTAAAAAGTTACCATGAGGAAATTTTGAAAGCTTTACTTAAATTTCCTTTTGCCTCTTAAAAGACCAAAAACATTTGTGAGAATGACACAATAAATGACCCAAATAAGATTCCCAGTCAAGAACAGACCCACATCTTAAACCTGCTGAAGAAAGAGGGATGGAAGGTGAAATGCCTGGAATCAAGATAAAATGCTCTAAATGTATGAGTTGCCTAAGGAAAACTAAGATGTAGTAGTGATTCTGCACCCGAGAGAAAGGTTTAGATGGATTCAACAAAATAAAGTGAGAATGTGATAACAAAGCAGAAATCTATAAGAATCTTGACCCATGATAAATCATCTAAAAATCTCCTAGTGAACTATATTTCCAAAGATGGCTGCAGCATGCACGACAGGGACAGATATGTACACCGTGGTGCTCCTGGATATCCCCTCACCTTTTTCCATAAATGCTTTCCTATTAGCTCCCTGGTTGCAAGCTCAAACCCTGAGGCATCCTGGATTCCTATCTCTTTCTCTCCTGACATGCAATTAGCTGCCAAGTCCTACAGATGCCATCCCTAACATTTCTTGCATGATCCCCTCCTTTCCATTCCCACAGTCACAATCCAAGCCCAGATCCTCACTCTCTCCATCTGGTCCACTGTGATCCCTTCCTGACTCTCTCCCTACCTCAAGTGCTTCCCATTCTATTCCATTCAAATAACCCCTGGCAGATTAATTTCCTTGACGTGCAGCCCTGACCAATCTACCTCCAGGCTAAAAAACTGTTCACAGACCTTCCACAAAATGGCTCAATTATTTTGCCACCTTACCACCCACATATTCCGTTCTCCTGCCCTCTCTGCTAATTAAGTGTGTCCACTTACTCGACCTCACAAAAACTCCTTCTTTATGCTTTCTCAACAACTTTGCTTTTCTACTTCTCCCTCAGCTAGCACAAACTTCCAACGTCTCATCCTATTTTTCCTGCAACCTCCACTTGTGGAAGTACAACCCAACCTTTAAGATCCAGTGAAGTGATCTCAC
Source organism: Vulpes lagopus (assembly GCF_018345385.1). Lineage (NCBI taxonomy): Eukaryota > Metazoa > Chordata > Mammalia > Carnivora > Canidae > Vulpes > Vulpes lagopus. The sequence continues at coordinate 82,493,037 of NC_054835.1, read as the reverse complement.
AGAAAACCCACTGGTGGCTGCTACAGGTGGGGTAGGGGTGGGGGGTGCAAAATGGGTAAAAGATGTCAAAAGGTTCAAACTTCCCGCCAGAAAATAAATAAGTCAAAAATTAAAATAAATAAGTCATGGGGATGTCATGTACAACATGACGACTATAGTTCATAATGCTGTATTGCATATTCGAAAGTTGCTAAGAGAGAGGATCTTAAAAGTTCTCATCACAAGAAAAAATATACTTAACTATGTGTGCTGATGGCTGTTAACAAGACTTATGGTGGTGATCGTTTTGCAATATATCCAAAGATTGAATCATTATGTTGTACACCTGAAACTAATATATGTCAATTATACCTCAGTTAAAAAAAAAAAAAGTGGAAGTCTATCTCCTCTAAGAAAAAAATTTTCCCAATTCTCTCTTTATGCCCCACTATCCAGTCTTCTGATAAGCATTTCCAGAGAGTGTAGTGCATGCATCTGTGATACACACTGTAGATAAACTGGTCTGTCTTTAAAGTCTTCTAGGGATACTTACCATTGCCTCTCTCAAATCATTGTTACCTGTGAATTTCCCTCATCTCCTTCTCTCCAATTGGACTACAGAATGAGAAAAGAGCGAGCTCAGCTAACAGTTGTTGACCTGAATTTGTTAAAGTGAACTCGCTGGGTTCACTACTTTCCTAAAGAAGTTTCAGAACTTTTTAAGAAAACTCTAGAGCCCAAGAAAATTACAATTTTTATTTAGTCAGTAAACTTTCTAACAGATGAAAGACTTCAAATTGCTTAATTCCAGAAATACCCAAAAGGAAATTTTTAAAATTTCTTTTAAAAAAAGCAAAAAAAGGTCCCATTTGCAATTCACTTATTTAAATTCTAATGTTAACTGCGTAACCTGGTTGTAGGATGAAACTAGAATCTACAGTTATGCCACTGTGGTTTCATAAAAAAACAAAAAAGAAAACTACAAAAAAAATAGTATGATCTAATATTAATGCTTAAGGATGGTGATAATATCAAACACTGGATAAGAACCTACAAAACAAAACATTGAACATGACCAAGAGGTCCTTGCCTGGTAGACTTACAAACTAGACAGGCAGACATAACACAAAGAGCAAAGTGAAGACAGATGCTGGAATATGCAAAAGATGGCAGGAAAAAGCCCTAAACCTCATTTTCTTCTTTAAAGTTCAGACCTAAGAGTCTGACGCAGCTGATCTTGACTGCCAATAACAGCAAAAGGACGCAAGTATTTTCTAAGGGCTCAGAAGATACCAGTTGTTAGATGTCTCACACTGAATTTAAAGATAAGCGTGTACAGTGAAGAGCCACTCTGGAATCTTCCAAGACATAGTATGTTCCTAGGCTCCAGTAATGGCAAAGCATTTAGGTGGGTATTAACTTGTCCAGAAAAGGAGAGGTGAAAGCTTTTCTTTTGTTCTCAGTAGCCCAGGCTGGTTTCAGACCTGCCAGTAAGATCTATAAGAGGAAATCATTTTTGGTTTTGTTCCAACTTCTAATTCAATACATTGGCAGCATTTGAAATGGATAAGAGCTGTAAACTCATATCTGCCTCAGGTGACAACTAAGATAAGAAGCACACAATGTAAAAATGATGAGAGCTTATGCCCCAAAAGCAACTTTAAATGTAGCTTTTTTTAAAAGGTAGTTATTTCAAGTTACACTAAGCCTGGAAATATCTTGCTAAGAAAACTGAAAGATTAAATTAATGGAACCTTGTTCAGAAGTCTGTTCTTTAGCTGATATTTTTGACAGTGTTTGTGAAAAATAATTCTATATTATATTAGAGCAAACTAAAATAACCAAATTCATCAGACCTGGATGAGTAGAGATATGGGTAAACAGTTTTTGCAGGTAAACAATATTTCTGGTTCATAGTTTACTATGGTCAAGATGGGCCCCAGTGAAAATGAGGCTGTTGGTTGCTTTAAGTGAAATGATGGAGAATCAAGGATTGATCAATGTTTACTGAACAATTCCCATGTTTCAAGTATCTACGCTGCACTGAAAGAGACACAAAAGCATGACTTACACCCCCTGCCCTAAAGGAGCTTTTTTTACATAGCTGAAATGAAAAATACAAACAATGAAAACAGAGGACATAAAACAATACACTATAAATCTTCCTGTGGTGAGACACAGATAATAGGAGCTACGGAATTTTAAGATCTTCTGCATCCATGAGAACCGCACTTCATTTGGACCCTACTAAATACTTTTGGATAGGAATACTCGAAAAGGCATTCCTGGAAGGGCAGAGGAATCAACTAAAGCATGGAAGTAGAACTTACCATGATATAAGCCAGAAGAAAAAGAACAGCTGATAAGACTAGGGGTTCTTACTGGGAAGACATGAAAATGAAATTGGATAGGTAGGTACAACCAGCAGAATTTAGTATCACTTTGCACATCTTTATTATGTATTACAGATCTTCCTCAACTTACAATGGGGTCATATCCTGATAACCTCATCATAAATGGAAAATATGGTAAGTCAAAATGCATTTAATACACCCAAACTCCTGAACATCAAGCCTAGTGTACCTTAAATGTGCTTAGAACACTTACAATAGCCTATTGTATCATCTAATGGAATCATCTAACACAAAGCCTATTTTTAACAAAATGGTGAATATCATATTATTTATTGCACACTGTACTGAAAGTAAAAAACAGAATGGTTTATGGGTACAAAATGGTTACATGTGTGGTGGTTGTTTGCCTCGTGATTGCATGGCTGAAAGGGCCTGTGGCTCGTTGCCACTGACCAGCATCATGAAAGAGTATTGTGCCACGTATCACCAGCCTGGAAAAGATCTAAATTCAAAGTACAGTCTCTATTAAACGTGTATTACTTTCACACCATCCTAAAGTAGAAAAATGGTAAGCTGAACTATCATTAAGCTGCAGACCATCTATATGTGTATATTAAATGTATTGAATTGATGTGGTACATAATAGGGAGCCCTGGGAGGGTGACTGAGATTACGAATTAAAGCTGTTTATTTAAGGAGAGAATATATCATATAAATAGACAATAAGAGGAATCCTCTCTCATGACTAAAATGTGTTTTCTTAAAAGGACTGACCCAGGCAGGATGTGACCTAAAGTTGATTTCCAACTAGTTGATGTATTTCCATCATCAACAAGCTGAACGTTTTGGTCAATCTCCTTGATGCTTTATCCACAACAATATTGCAATAATCTAGATCCCTGACATGGAAAAATAAAACTTTCAGAGAATAAAAGGTCTATAATTTCTTGAGCAATTCCGATAAGCACTTTGCTAGTAACGGTAATGTTGGATTTTTTGAGTGCTGTGAAATATGATAAACACTTTATATATTTCTAATTTAATTCTCACAACGAACCTATGTTGGTAAGATTAACCCACTTTTATGGTTGAAAACCCAAATTTGCAGTAGAGAAGTAACTTGCCCAAAGTCACCAGCAAGGATTCAAACCCAATCCTGCCTGATTCCAAACTCCATCAATGACTAAACTTCATACCTAAATGTATTTTTCCCGAAGAGGTATCCCTGAAAAAAAAATTATTAGAAGGAATGAATGTATGATATTTGCAGAGAAAATCATGTGAGTGTTAGAACATCATAGCATAGTGGAGTCAGCCTACTTTTTTGGCAATATAATCATGTGAATCTCCTGTACTTTAAGTTGAATGAGATATTACTCATGAAACTACCATAGGAGGAAGTTCAACACCTGCCCTAGACACTTGAGATTTGTATCATTTGGGTAAGTTACTTAACTTCTCTAAGCCCCATGTATTCATCTCTAAAAAATGGATAACAATAGCCACTTCACAGGATGGTGTAGAAAATTAAATGGTATCACATAAGATACTTAGCTCAGGGTTTATTACTGAAAAGTTAAAGAAGTTAATGTTTGCAACTTTTATTATTATTCAAGAATAAATATTCAAGCTTCGTAGACATAGGAGTAATCATTACAAGGTTGAGTTGAATAAGGGTCCCTTTGTCCTAGTCTCCCAACGTCCAACTCCTACTTTGCCTTTAAAGATTTAGCCCTAAAATCATCTCCTCCAGAAGCCTCTTCTACCATCACAACTCCCAGGCCAAGCAGATATTTCCATAATCTTAAGTGTGTACATGTGATTTTCAGTCATTTCACTTAACATTTTATACAATTTTACCCATTGTGTCCTGCCTTCTTCATTAGAAAGGCAGTCCCCTGAGGACAGGGACTCATTTATCTCTAAATACTCCCTGCCTCTCACGGTGCCTGGCATGTAGTAACACACAGCACATACATTTCTATCTCTATGGACACAGAAATTATCAAAGAGTTTCCAAAAACATCAAATTAACTCCAAGAAAAGTCCTGGAAGCATGTAGTGCAACACACACTATTTTAAGATGAGCCAAAACTTCCCCCATTAAGACATGAGAAAGAAATCTCATCTTCCCAGGAAAGTGAAATTTCCTGTTAAATTAATAAAAAGCATAAATCAATGGCTTTATTATAAGAAAGATGATAATAAACAGTTAAAAGCCTAATGATGTCATTGTGGATGGGCTTCTTGACAACTGAAAGAAATGTGTATCACATATAATCAAATTTGGAAAAAAGTCCATGTAGTTTTTCGTGCATGTTCTTTTCTTTTTTGGATTTAGGTATAATAAATCCTGTCTCTTTGATGAACTCTTTATTTAAATAAAGAAAAAAACCCAGAAGATTCTAACTTATATCCATGGAGCCTACTGCCTCTTACGCATAAAGAGAATCTGAATTTTTTTAAAGACCATTAACCTAGTAAGTTCTTCCTCTTACCCAACACTTGAATGCTTTTGATTAGAGATCTCATCTCAAGTGATCTTCTGCACAATCTTCTGAAGGAAGAGGTCCGGCATCATGACTCCCACCCCTCATTGACTGCCACCCCCCGTTAGGAAACCTAGGCTCCAAGATGCATTCTATGAAGGGAGCGCTACCTGTGACAGGCCTCTCACCCTGAGTCTGGAACTCTTTCCCCTGCCTTCCAAGGTACTCAGCTTGAATTCAGGATGGCAGATGACCCAGAAAATACATTATTGCTGTTACTCCCTGGCGGTAGAAGGAAAAATCAGTAACTGTAGGAATCTATAAGGCTTATCTCCTTTCAGGCATTCTTGAGGATGCCCTCCACTCAGTGACCATGAGCCCAGCCTTTGTGCCCTCCCCCCCACATCCCACCATCGCCACCATCCTTGCCCTCCCCAGCCACGGACTTACTTAGCCATCCCACGCTGGGAGTGCGCCGCACTCGGGGGTCATCGTCCAAGGTGCGGGTTGCTAGGCAGGGCACTGAGTTCTCAAGCGGGCTGCGGGCTTTAGTGTCAGAAGCAGAAGACAGGAGGAGGAGGACACATGAGCAGCCACAGCAAGGATGAGGATGGAAGCATTAATTAAGAAGAAAAAATACTAAAGCAAATCACACAAGCGAGTTAAAGAAGAACAGTGACATATTACATTGACACACATACCCCCTCCCGTGACCCTTAGATAGAGCAAATCCCAACACATAATGAAAAGGCTTTGAAAAAAATACATTCAATCACTATAGCTCTCCAAGTACCACTGAATGATCTGCTCAGTTCTGATACACAAACATGGATTGTATCCAGAAGAAAGATTTACATAACAAATGCTAATCTTAAGATGTAAGATCAAGACCGTTAATAATTTTGCACCACAAAAGCACACACAAAGGGAAGTTACACACAGTTTTGTAAAGCACAGGGGGCATTAGTAAGGAGCTTTCTTATGATCTACCCTACAGACCCTTCCGTGGATCTTGTACAGAAAGGCAGAAAGCAACATTTCATACTTCCACTTCTGAAATATTTTCCTTGATGAACACAGAACTCTATGTTTGCCTCTGTTTTTCAGCCCTTTAGAAATATGAGACTGAGATACAAATGAATCAACACCTTAATATAAACCAATTCAGAAATGCATGCTCAATTTCTGGTACCCTTTAATACTTATTTTACTATAATTTTAATATTCAGCACATCCATGCCAAATCTCAGACCAAATCAAAGACAGATTAACGATGCAAGCTCAATACATAGTATGGTTCCTCTAGATATTTTTCATCAACTGAAGAGCATCACAAACTTCTGCTTCAAGATAATTTCATTTGGGCTTCACGTCATCTATTCTGCTATTCTCATCAAATACTTCAGTCCAAGACTAGTAAAAAATAGGCAGCATAATTGTCCTTCAAGGAACAATGAGGTAGGAAATATCTAACCATCAGACTACATACAATTTAAGAGAATTTTAATACGAGAGATAGTAAATAATCAAGGCAACAAAGCATATCCAACCAAAAGCAAAGATTAGATAATGTATTCACACAAGTATACAAATAACCAGGCAGACAAATCGTCTTTTTAAGGCTATTGGTGACTCGGGAGGTCAAATTTTGAATGGAATCATTTACAAATTAATGTAAGTTTATGGCCAAATTTGGGCATTCAGCACATTATAAAATCTAGAAACATTTTTGTCAATTTATCTGTCTGTGTTTAAAAGCTGTAAATAAAGCCAGGACTTGTGAGCAGGCCATCTGTGCCAGCACCTGTTTGAGGCAAATCTGATGTCTTCTCTTTGCAATCTGAATTTTTAATTGTTTCCCATAACTGAACTTCTTTGCAAGTTTTTATTGCACTAAGAAAAATGAAAAAAGGGAAATGAATCAGTTGAGATTATTCCAAAATTACTTTTGTCAAGAAGGAGGCAATTAGAAACATACACTATCACAATGACCAAGTCTCACCTCCTATTTCTTTTGACAGCTGAGTGATCTGCTTAAGGAGTCAATATTCCAGCTGACTTAGCTAAAGGAAACGAGAGATGTGGGACATCTCCAGCCATTTATCAAGGCCTGAGCAAGGATCGACTGAAATTCCAGGTCAGTAAGAACTGACAGAGGTGACAAGTACAAAGTAAACTCAAAGGAACGTCCACATTCTTCAGCTTCTGAGCAGTGTGAAGCTACCCAAACTTTATCACTGATACCAGGGCTTACCTGGAAAGTGTGTACAAGAGGGCAGCAGCTGCTCTAAAACTCAGGTGCTGATAACTAACTTTCTCCAACATCTTCTCTTTCCTCTATTCCTCCCAAGATGTCAGTGTGTTATTTGTGGGGAGTGAAAGCTGGAAACTCCTTTTTGCAGATACAGCCTCCAATGACGCTGAGCAGCACCATCAAGGGGACAGTGGAATGAAGCCTGGCACACACACCAGCAAAGAACCTGGCTCCAAAGACAGGCATGAAAAATGAAACTGCCCATAGAGACTTGGCACCTGTGTTTTAGCAAAGCTGATTGGAGCCATCTGGCTGCTTACTCTCATGAAAACTGGGAGGCTCACAGCATCCATTACTTATGTTGGCAAATTCCAACATTTTGATTTGTTGGACCCTCTGTGGACTTCTGTGCAGGAAGAGATACAAATTCCGTAACCCTTTCATGTTATGTTTTTTTCTCTGCACAAATTTTTCAAATATACAATTTTGAAAAGTCCTTCCCAAAGCTGGAGCCGAACTTTCTATAATTATACCATGATAATGACATAGTACGTACGCCTTTCCCAGAAAATACTTCCATTGTACTTCTTCTGCACTTAAGCTACAAAATAAACAACTTGGCTTTGCTATCATCTTACACATTCTCTTCTAAATCACTTTTGCCCGACTCCAGGCATAAACAAGGTAGAAATTGGTTAATATTATTGTGACTTGATGAGGAAAGATCTTTAGATCTACAGCTCTAAACATTTCAGAGTGATAGTTTCCAATATCTAGACTGTAGAAAATAGTGTGGTGAGTTTTTTGATTTCACATAACCCTTGAGATCAACCTGTCTAAAACCATCAACCCCAATCTGCTCAAGTGAAGGTGTCCCTAGTTGAATCATGCATATAAACTAAAAATATCTCTCTAGCAAAATGCATTTTTAACAATCCTATTAAGAAAAAATAAATTCTACTCATGTTCAACTTTTAGCATTCTTTTAGGATTGCAATATTGTATGTTCAGATAGTCATCTGGAAACTAATATTACACTATATGGGAACTAACTGTAATTTTAATAAAAACTTTTAAAAAGTAGTCACTGAGTATGTATAATGCATTCCACAATTATTTAGTCAAAAAGTTCAACACAAGAGGATAGCTGCATTTCACCTGTAAACCTATGAAATATGTTGTCTAGAAATCTCCATTTGGAAAGCCAATAAAAAGACACCCAACTGCCAAGTTTGGAGTGTATTCCTTCCTATACGACCTTGCCTATACAACTGCCTATATAACCAATACACAGGTTGACTTCCAGATCTCCTCAACATCACAAGGTTACACAAAATAAAAGACTTGGACTCAACTGAGGTGTGGGAAATAATTATGGTTGAAGAAGCTCATTACCCTTTGCAGTTTAATTAGCATATGGTTATTAAACATACTAGGCTCCTCCATCTTTTAATGCTTAGGCAAATTATTTTACATTTCTGAACTCAGGCTTTTCATATGCAAATGGAATGATATATACATTAGAAACATCATGGATGACAATGCCTGGTATATAAGTGCTCAATTAATAGGAGATATTATTGTTGCTACTATCATTAATATCAATGATGGAATGATGTTTCTTTTGCTCAGCATCTTTTGCTCAGTAAGGTATTAGAAAACACCAAAGACAGAAACCATGCCCTAATTTAATTCAACTTGAAAATCAAAATGTGATTTTTAAGATATTGGGTTCATAAACCTGAACAAATCTTTTTGCCCTTTGCTATTTGTACCAAAACTAGGCTTGAGTAGGTGAGGCATGCTTAATCATTCTTGGCAGACATTAATTTTATTCCTTCTTTTTTCTTTTGGGAAGACAAGATCTTCCCAAAGTCCAGTGTTCACATCTCCTCCTCCCATTCCTTTCTTTTTCACACTTTCCTGTCTTTCCCTCTCCTTTACTATTTGTCTTTTATAGAAAACCAGGATGTGGTCCCAGATCTTCCTCTTTAGAGAAAGATGAGGCTGGGGAAAATAGGACTTCACAAAAGTGACTCTATCAAGTATCTCCAGGAAGACAATTACCCAGGGGTGGCAGCAGAAAATCAGTTAGGGCCCTTTAAGTATATCACTTTTCCCTGTATAGTAGGGTATGACACAGAGAATTATTCCATTCCATTACTCCATCTATAACCCTGGCTGTGGACTGGCAAGTAATAAAATTTAAAAATATGTTTATTTCATGGTAACATCTTGTTATATATTATTTATTGATAGATAACAATTGTCATTACTCAGATATATTGATCAATCTTTATATCCTAATTGAAAATATACAGCCAAAAAGTGACACCTCATTAGGTATTTTTTTTCATTAGGTATTATTTGGCATCTCTAAAGGTGATAGTGAAAGCACAGTATTAAAAGTAAAACTCCAAGAATGTTTTCATTTTTGAAGGAGTAGGAGAAAAAAATTGAGAGGCACAAAAAAATAACAGAATACAAAATAATGGTGGTGAATTGAGTCTCTGTCCTTGGTTTTAAATATGAAAGGCATTAGATCTTCTCCTTTAAATATTTCTGAATAGCCATTCCTTACAGTGGTATCTCACATTATACTTCTTAAATACTTATCACAAAAATATCTCATCTACTCCTGATGGTATAACTATCGTTATTTACAGGTATAAAAAAAAATCAAGGTTCAAGGATATTATATAAATTGCTCAAAGTCACACACTACTAAATATTAGCCCAAGACTAGAACAAAGCCTTTAGAAAAGATGGCACCATGTCTCCAAGAAGATTATAAAGCCAAAAATGAAATACTTGTGTTATATCCCTTAAGCCTGACTCTTCATTACCATGAACAGCAGAACAGACTACCAAATACCTGGGTGACAAAGACTATTGGGAAAAAAATGTGTTATTTTTTTAAAAGATCTGAATATTATAAATCTGGAAGATCAGTCACCTGCCTAGGGAAGAGAAAGAAACTAAGAGTGGTATCTGATAGATGAATTAGAAATACTGCTTTTAGTAAGTTACCATTATCAAGGAATAATATTGAAGCACTTTTCTAGAAACTTTCCATGGATTGGTTCATTTAATCTAAGGCTGAGGGACACCTGGGTGGCTCAGTGGTTTAGTGCCTGCCTTTGGCCCAGGGCATGATCCTGGGGTCCCAGGATCAAGTCCCACATCGGGCTCCCTGCGTGGAGCCTGCTCCTCCCTCTGCCTATGTCTCTGCCTCTCTCTCTCTGTGTCTCTCATGAATAAATAAAATCTTTAAAAAAAAAAATCTAAGGCTGAGAAAAGCTTGATCATTCACTGGGCTCTGGCCAGGACACTCATCTGTGCTGTGCAAATGAACGCAGAATTAGAGCCCTGAACAAAACAGATGGATGTGTACTGTTGGATTTTGGAGAGAACTGATTGTATGCAGAAAGGCACCTGGGAAGAGGACTCTCATTTTAAGGTGATGTGAGCCTGAGAAACAAAATGTTGATTGATCCATCTCAGAACTGGAGAAACATGATGGCCTGCTTCAGAGGAGCAGAACATCTGAGGGAAGTCAGGGAAGTGCCTGCCCTACCCATTGATTCAGGGACCAGGTCTGAATTCAAGGGAACAGGGAAGGGGGAGGCTGCAAAGTAGAACAACCCAGCCAGAAACAATTGGGATAAACCAGAATCCAAAACCCAGACAAAAGCTAAGAATTTCTAAAGGGACTGAGAAAGCTGCCAAACCTGGCGGTGGTCCCAGCCAGATCTACTGTGTGCCAGTATCTAGGCAGCTTGATCTAACATCCAAACCAAATAGCTTGAATATGCCTAATCGCAAATCAGATCCAAAGCAACAAAAGCCTAGCTAATTCCACTTACATTTCAATGGAGCCTAGAATTACTATTAACAAAAAAAATTGATTTCTTTCCATTGTTTGTTCTCTGTTGCTAACTACAGTCTATACTACTGTAGGTAACAGCACTAGACTACACTTTTTAAAATATCTAAAGCTGTTGTGTGCTTATGTCAGAAGAAGCAGTGTGAGAGCTAATGAGGAAGTAGCATCCTGCCTGGTAACAATGAAAAGAGGATCCAGGGAGAAAGTAAGTGATGGCAACAAGTGATGGGAGCCAGTAGGTCACATTTCTCTTATCTGACAGGAAAAAAAAAAAAGTGCCAAATTGGAGAGAAAACCCAGAGGCTCAATCAGGAACAAGCCATGGGTCCTTATCAATACAGAAGAGGCCACAGGGCACCAGGAAAAACATGGGGGAAGCAGTGTGAGGCCTAAGAACCAGCTGCCCTGGCTCTGGAGGTGACACCTCTCCTCACGCCTCATCTACCTGCCGGAGCAGCTATATTCTTGGGTTCTCAGTGTGGTTTAGGGTTTCCCTAGTCATTTAGCAAAGAGTAAAATGAATGAGGGAGAAAGACTCTTTGTAAGGGGCTGTGATGGGAAAGGGCTTCTTCCTCTCTCATATCCCATTTGGTATTAGCTACCAGTATCAAAGAGCAGAAGAAATAACTCAGTACTACATCCTGAATCTCTCCCCAAATAATAAGCTACAGAACAAATATCATTCCACAAACCACTTATTCAATATGAGATTTTTTCCTCCTTAATTGTGTTTTGTGGAGTGATTTGTTTCGTTACTACATGCCAGTCACCATTTTACATATATTATCTCATTTAATTTTCCTTATCTCTGTTTTACAGGCATGGAAACTAAGTACTAAATTATATTTCTAACTTTCTGTTGAAAAAAAAACTAAAGAAAAATGGGGTCATAAAATTGGATTGGGAAAAAAATGACATTCGTAGTCTAGGTTTAACTGGATAACCAAAGTCACTGCAGTAAAGGGCATGCATACTCACAGACAATGAAGGGTAAGGAAAAAGTTTCTTTTTTTTTTTTTAATTTTTTATTTATTTATGATAGTCACAGAGAGAGAGAGAGGCAGAGACACAGGCGGAGGGAGAAGCAGGCTCCATGCACCAGGAGCCTGATGTGGGATTCGATCCCGGGTCTCCAGGATCACACCCTGGGCCAAAGGCAGGCGCCAAACCGCTGCGCCACCCAGGGATCCCAGGAAAAAGTTTCTATAATAGTGTAGGGGTAAGAAAATGAAGAAGCCAGGGAGAAAAAAACCAGGGACAAATTGATGATGGCACTGCCCAAATTTCCAGAGGTAGTACAAGCTGAGTACTCAAATTAAGGTTCCTAGTTGGTCTTTGTCCTTAAATCAGGTCTCATTCATCTCTTATAAGCTTAGACACTACATATCAAAACTATCCATTTAAGTGGTAAATGATGTTTTTAGATCATCCTACAAACCATGATTCTTTAAAAACAGTTATCAGATAACCTTGTCATAAACATCTTACTAAATATTTTGAATACATACCAATCAAGTATAAACTTTGTTTTTACTTTCTAATAAAAAGCAAATTAAATATATCTTACTTGATTTTTAAATACTACCAAGGAAAGTTCCTAGTTTTACATGTCATTCTTTCATAGTAAACTGCAATAATATAGATTACCTACATATCTCAAACCAAATTATTAAGTTGAACTCTATGAAATTGCTGACAGTCAACTTTATTTTACCTACAAAATGGCAATTTCATACGGCTTAAACTAAAATAATAGTAAGAAAAAGAGTGGATGAAGGGAAATCTAACACCAGAGGAAATGGAAACCTAACACTAACTCCACAGAAACACCTCAATTAATATATTGGGAAATTATATCACTTGCCTAAAATTTAGTACCTGGCAGGCACGTCTATCAAAATTCACAGATGCCTCAGACAAGTCGTAATTTCATCATAATTAACATCTTGGAAGCTAGCCTGATTCTTTCCTGATTTATTACAATTAAAAATGTTTTTCATTTCTTTTTTTAAAACACTAAATTATCTTCAACCCAAAGCTACATCAGAACCCTAAAAAATGGGAGTTAATCTTTAGCTATGGAAAGACAGTGGTGGGCTGTTAATGGGTATGCTGCTAATAATAAATGTTTGAGAAAACCAGCTCTCTAGAGAAAAAGCATTTTTGTGTGTGTGTGCATAGTAAATTTCACTGATATAAAGGACAGGCAGCACACATATAAGTAATAATAAAACATATAATACTCTTGTATATTGCATATAGTCCATTGATTCTCATAGAATGCTTTTGTTAATTTTTACCAAACTCCTTTAGCAGTAGCCAACTTGTTGTTGCAACTGGAAACCAAACATAGTTGCAACATCCATGTTGAACATCCATTATCATATATGTTAACAAGTAGGACAAAAGTGAAACAATGAAGACATATGTCAGACTTCACTCATTCCTCAATGATGTGGTGACTCCTTTGCTAAAACTGGATAATAATTTTTGAATACTGGCCAGGTATTTACTGGATGGATTCTTTCTGCTTTTCACATTTTAAAAGCTGTTAAGGATTGAATGTTTCTATCTCCTCCCAATATTCATATGTTGAAATCCTAACCCTTCCACCCAATATGATAGGAGGAGATGGGGCCTTTGAGAGGAAATTAGATCATGAGGGCAGAGCCTTCATGAATGGGATTAATGCTCTTATGAAAAGAGAGAGGAGAAAGATGATCGAGCTCCCTCTGCCATGTAAAAGATACAATGAAAACAACCATCTACAAGCTAGGAAGAGGGCCCTTACCAAGAACCAAATCTGTGGCACCTTGGTCTTGGACTCCCCAGCCTCCAGAACTATGTGAAATAAACGCTTATTGTTTAAGCCACCCAGTGTATGGTAATTTGTTAAGAGCTCAAACTGACTACACAATGGCCATAGACACTGTACACTTAAATTTAATCTGCATTATTAGCATTTTCTCCGTCACTTTTTAAAGCCTATAAACAAATGATGCAACAATAAATCAAGTCCTGATTTGAATTCACTGATTTCGATGGTGCAAATGCTACCACCACAGCTTATTTTAAGCTACCAAAATGAAGTCACTGAATACAGAGTTGGGAAGATGTGACTCCATAACAATTTATAGTATTTCCACCATATATATACACAATAGATAACCTGAAGAGTATAAACTCCAGTACAATGCAATAAAATAAGTAGGAAATGATGAATTTTGAGTAATTATCTTTGTTTTTAATATCACTATTTATTTGTGTGTATACATAATTTAATTTTTAATAGTAGCTGTGTTTAAACAACTGGCTTGCAAAATTCCTGATTGGCTCTTGTGCATAAATAGAAGTAGCTCCAGCACACCACTGGGAAATGAAAAAAATCCCAATCCTAAAGTATCTCCATAATTTCAGCTATTAATTGCACTGTTGCTATCATAACTAAAGCAAGCAATGTCTAATCTCTAGCCTATACTGGAATATTAAAGTGGCTGAGGTTTATCTAGATTTTACATGCAGATACAGTGTTAGAATCTAGCTCCAACAATAGATATAAGATTCTCATTTATTAAAATAGTAGCCACAATTATATAATTCTTTGTCTTAGAAATTTATTCTAAGAACATTTCATAGTTGTTAAAGATATCAAGTAATTAAACCCTAACATATCGAGGTAACTGTGTAAACTTGCAAGGTAAGAAAAAGTGTCTTTAAAAAAACAAAAATTTGCCATCTGATAATTTATAAGAACATACCTTAGAGGTACATGAAAGGCATTACTATAGAATCTCTCAAAGTCAAATCTCACCTTTGGATAATTAAAAGGAGTTAAGTAACACAAAGGCCAATAATAACATGTTTAATAAGGCCTAATCATATTCCACGCTTCAGGGTGTAAGCTGATCAGCTGAAGAGCTGGAAAGGAAGAACTGACTGCCCTCCCTACTTGCTTTCTGCCCAGCATATATAACATTTCACAAGTGAAAGGTGAATGACAAAGGCAATTTCAACTTTGCTCTGAAGTACAAAGATCTACTGATAGGATAAAAGATTGAATGCTGGATGATGTCAACTTATCAGTTGTATTCCACATCCAAATACTTTCTCCTAAAGCACAAAGTACTGGCCTACAAGATCCATCTGTTCTTAATTTCTACTTTGCCTGGCACTTCATGAAAACAAAGCTCAGACCAAACTGGCAGAAGGCACCCTTACGCTGCCATTTCCACTCCGCTTCTCTTTGCAAACATAGCAATGTTTGAAAACAATGCAGTGTCTTGCTTCTTTAACAATAAGTACCAACTTCATGATAAAAAAAAAATTAATCTCCAAATCATGGAATTTCATTTAAATAAAGAAGAGGATAAAAAATAAAACATAAAAGGGACTCAGTTGGTCAAGCATCTGCCTTAGGCTCAGGCCATGATCTCAGGGTCCTGGGATAGAGCCCAGTTGGTCAAGCATCTGCCTTAGGCTCAGGCCATGATCTCAGGGTCCTAGGATAGAGCCCCATATCAGGCTTCCTGCTCAGCGGGGAGTCTGCTTGTCTCTCTCTCTCTCTCTCTCCTTCCCTCTTCCCCTATCCCCTCCCCCTCCCTCATTCCCTTTCTCTCTCAAATAAATAAAACCTTAAAAAAAAAAAACATAAAAGACAGATTTTTACTTTAGTTGCCCTAATATAAAGAACAGGGGCTGCTTTTAAAATGAAGTATTTGTGACATCAGTTGTAACCCACTGTTCATCCCATAACATTTCCAGCCATTAAGCCCTTCAAAAATACAATTGAAAAAACAAAAAGGAAACAAAGGACATATACAAGAAATAAAACATTTCCCATCAGCAGCAATATGACAGGTAATGATAGAACCATCAAACTGTAGTAGGAATATTCTAGATTAGATTCTTCTTTTTGTGAGTGTTTTTCATAAGGAGCACTTCTATTTTAAGTATTTATTTATAAATTGTTTTGCTTTTAAAAAAAATTATGGTAGCAGTTAAATCAATGTAGAAGTCATTCAATAAAACTGAACTTTTCATTTGGTGCTACTTAACGACTCATTAAGAAACTACAATAATGGAATGGTTCAAAAATACACCAGAGAAAATTTGCTAATAGTATGCTCCCTTCGAGCCAACAATTCGTTTTAATATCAAGTCAGAAAATTCAATTCCCAGAAACGGAGTGACCAAGTTAGAATTCAGTTTATACAATTCATTCAGTCCACTTTTTCCACAGCAAAATATTTTTATGCTTTTCTGAAAGTACAGATGAAGGCAACGAATTTTATGCTCCCTTACCTACTCATTTCTCTTGTACTAAAAAAGACCAGGGTGGGATGAGAGAGACCCGGTTCTACCAGCCCGGTGCTTAGCAACACTTCCCGTCATGGTTTCATTTTCCATTCTTCCTGGAAATTAGCTTCTCCCTTCTCAGATTATAGGCAACCATGAAATTTATTTGAAATAAAGACAATGATACAAAAGATAGATACTTTACAGAAAACTCTGCTAAATGCAACAAAGCATAAATAAGACACGGTGCCTTTCCTATTACTAAATAATGGGGTAGTATACCACCTTGAATAATCATTCTCACATCTAACCATCATTTTTATATAACAAAAGAGTAGATGATTCTTTTTCTTTCTTTTTGTAGGCCTAGACTTTATTAAGTAACAAATGTAATACTGAGCCTTACTTGGATAAATAGTCATTTATAGAGTAGACACCATCTCCCATACCTAGCAAATACTCTATGATACTAGAATTCAGAGCTTTTATCCTATCTTAGTCTATCCTCCGTATTCTTACACATCCCCAAGTCAAAAGTATTTTCCTTGATATAGTCAAAAAACAAATTTGATGACTCCTCTGAAATATTCAGTTGTTTCATCATAGTGACATTACCAAACCATCTCAGTCAATCAGAATAGACGTATATGGAGCAAGCAAGGCATCTTGGCATCTGCAGCCTTAGTAACTGCTGAAATCTTTCCAACAGGACTGCAGACCTGCCCAACTGGGTAAGTGTCATTAGGAAATGGCTGTGGCATATGAACTTGAGGAAAGAAGAAATATGGAGGGGGTAAAAACAACAGATGATGTGAGATGGAGTAAAGGTGAGTAAGACAGGAAAGAGAGCGGGGCAGCTGTTAGGCCCTGCATTACCATTATCAGGGTTGGTAAACATCCTACTTGCACTGGAGACTGTCTTCCCAATGTCAGCCAGGGATCGAAGGTTAGATTTCTTGGTTTGATGCCGGTGCCTCCGGAGCAAAGTGTAGGTCACCTTATCCTTAAGGTCAGGTTTCAATAGGCCTGTCTCAATCTGATGGTCAACAATCATCTCTGATACAAAAACAAGCAAAACAAAAACAAAAAGCAAAACTAAGTTATAAGATCACAACGTTAATTTTTTACTCTGATTTTATGGACATCACCTTCAAACTTACTATCAATATGCTATTTCCCCAAATTTTCAACTTTCCCCTTTGTATGAAGGATAAAGATACAGGACACAAAGATCCTGGTGTTAATGAGAGAGAGATAAATATTCCACTATGAATTTATATGTTTGGAGAGGAAGAATCATCTTGTCCTCTTTTATCCAATCCCAGTTAATAGTGAATTCACATTAATCACATTCTTCTATGAGTAATACAGTAAGTCAGTAATTTACATTTTTTCAATTAAGCAAAAAAAAAGATTAGAAAAATTTCATGTGCTCTATCATAGCAAGCATGCCAGAAATATAAATTATATTTTAAAAACTTGAAGAGATATGCAAAATTTAATATAATGACATTATTAATTTTTTAGATGTTTTCCCAATCCTTCTGTAATGATATATTTTCCTTAAAATAGGACAAAGGAAAACAATACTGTTGCCCATATCAGGTTATTTGAACACCAATCAATCCAATGAAAGAAACACTAACGTACAAAACTATGCCTTCATCTTTTCTAAAAAGGGAGGCTATTCTTTGGATCCAACAAAAGCCTTTTCAATATATTCCAGTAATCATTTTAAAATATAAAGTGACCAGAATTTAATATAAAATTTCAGTCTTACTACAAAAAGTTGTAATTTCTATTAGTTCTTGTTTTTAGAATGGCTTTAATTGAAAAAGATAACTGTGTTTAATAGAAACTGCTCCACGGGTGACTCTGCTAAAGGACAAGTTTTACTCCAAAAGAAGAAATCCTCTTGCTCCCAAGTCCAGCACGTCAGCAGAATGGCATAAAGTAGCCTGGTGCATCCTTCTCTAACATCACATAACAGGTCGACATTTCCTCTGTCCAGAATAGAGTTCTGGCCAAATCATAACAGAAACTATACAAGGCAGGAGATTACTTCATCCACTGTACACAGGTGGAGCTTTCACCCCCTGCACAGAACCAGAACAATGAGTGGATCCCACGCCTACCTTTTCAGGTATATGAGTGCATCTAGCACACCTCAAAATTCTCCCCTTGGGCAAACTTCCCAGTATACAAAAGTGGAAATGAGAGGGGCACCTGGGTGGCTCAGTGGTTAAGTGTCCAACTCTTGATTTCAGCTCAGGGCATGATCTCAGGGTCCTGGGATCAAGCCCTGCATCAGGGTCCAGTGCTAGCGTGGAGTCTGCTTGAGATTCTCACCCTCTCCTGTTGCCCATCCCCCTGCTTGTACCCACTGGGTCTCTTTCACAAATAAATAAATAAATATATATATATATTTTTTAAGTGGAGATGAGAACAAAATTTCTTCTCTTGCAAAAGTCTGACCAAAAAAAAGTGATGGGAACTGGTAGGATAACAGCATCTCCTAAAAGAAGTTACAAATATTCTAGGGGCTCTGCTGGGTCACAACTGTGCCTCCCAGAAGACCATCTTAATCACAAGTACTCGCAGAACCTGCCTTACAGCCTACAGCTAGAAACTGACAACTTACGTAGTATACAAGCAACTACTTGGGAGCCACGCAGAGGCTGAACCCGGATTTTCCATCCCATGTCTAACACAGATGCTATAAATGTCACATAACACTGGGCCACTTGGTGGGGGAGCTTGGGCAAGGCAGGAAGAGTTTCTCCCATAGGAATGTTTTGGTTTGACAGTGGCCTTTAGCTCTGAATGTTTTTAACTGCACAAACCCTTCTCAGTGAAACTCTCAGAACTGATCCTATAAATTACTGATCTGTTCCACAGTAAAATAATTAGGTGCAACTCCTCTACTTTCCCTTGAAGTCTTATTCAATGTGGAAGGTCCATTTTACAGAAGAACCATAAAAATAAACAAACAGCCCCAGCATATCTGAGGCACATGTTATCAAGCTCCTACTATAATTCCAGGGCTGTGGATTAAAGTGTTTCTTATCTATCCTTCCTGGCAGGGCCTCCCTCTACACTTGCCTTCCCTTGTAATCTCAAACCTATCTGTACATACACACAGCCGACCCTCTGTTCCTAATGCCTGGAAATCACCGGTTAGAACAGGTTAAGACATCTGTGTGGCTTATGCCCTTCATTAAGTTTCCATAAAACGGCCCACATTACAGCGATCTTTTTAAGCACAAACTACAAAACCTTTCAAGGAAAGTGGGGGCAGTAACATTTCACAGCTACACTGAAATTAAGCCTTCAGTGTTCAAAATTCCACAAACACTACCAATCAGGAGAGAACGTGCCAACTGTAGATAAGAGCAGAGCTGAAAGAAACCTCAGGAAACACCAAGTTTGCAACCTCTTGTTGTACAGATGGGAAAAGAGAGGGCAAAAGACAAAAGAGGTGACTTGCCCTCCGAGGTAGCCTAACAACCCCCCACTAAGTAAAACCAGGTTTTTCTAACACATAATTCATATCTTTTTCCATATCATACAGTATTTTTCTTTATTTAAAAAAGGAAGCTCTGGACCAAAAAAATATATTATTTTGTTGCTATATCCAGAGCTTCTGCAAACCAAAAGAATGGAGAATGCAACCAAAAAATGATCAAAAGTGAGAAACATTTTTAAAAGAAATACAAGGCCCAAGAAATATTAAACTTCAGGACTTGTTCAGGACTAACAAGGGCAACTTAAGTAAATTTATATAAATGTCACCAATTGTGAGATTTTGTAAACCTATCAAAGTAGCAAAATGTAAAAGAGCAATCCACACTGATATGAAGTCTGGGTGCCACAGGGAACCCCATAGACTGAGCATTGGCAGCCATAACTAGTACAACCTTACTTGAAGCCATTTGGCAAATGACATAAAACCCTTTAATGTGTTCAAACTCTTTGAATATTTCACCATTAGAAAGGCAACTTAAATGCTCAGTAATAGATTACTAAATATTTTTGCAGCCATTAAAATGATATGTGCAATTATGTTTAATCACATGGAAAGAAATTCATGTTTTTAAGTTAAGAAGGGCAGATTAAAGTGTTATATATAGTATGATCCCACTTGTAAAATAAATTTCATTTGTGTAAATTTCATTTGTGTAAATAGAGATGTGCAGAAAAACTGCTGGGAAAAAAAAAACTGCTGGGAGGGTAACTGTAAATGGTGGTATTTTTATTTTTGTGTGTTCTATTTTTCGGATTATTTAAAAATGAATGTTCATTAGTTTTGTGATAAAAAATAAATACATAGCCATTTTGAAAATATAAAAGGTGTTAAAAGCAAGAAACAACATGACTAACACATCTGCCAACATGCACAGCTCAGGAATGCCTTTAAATATAAAAATGAGAACTCCAAAAATAAAGCTACACTTTCCTAACCCACTCACCATCATAATAAAATACCTGAGGTGGCTTATAATTTCTTTTAATTTAGGAGGGCAGGAAAATTCTCATGCACTTGCCTCCATGTAGGAATGACATTCTTTAATTGTAGGATTATAACAATGACAGTAATAATCAAGCTATTAAAATAATCCATGAAAATATTGTTTTATCCCTTTAGTTGCTTTAAAGATAAAATTTTTTATTAACATTCAAAAGGGGTTCTTCATAAAGAAAACATGGAGACATCCCAAGGAGAATCAGGATCAGGCTGAAAGCTGCGTGTAAAGATGAGAAGTAGCACCTGCTTAAGCAATCACGTGGTGACAGTCTGCACCTGCAGACGGAGGCCGCCTCTCAGAGACAGGCCACGGAGCAGGAGGAGCAGGTGCACTGCAAGGAAGATACAAATCACTCACGCTATTGTTTGTTTGTATGATCACACCCACTATTATTTATTTCTCTTCTCTTTTGTGGAGATAAGAATGGGGTGGAGGGTAGATGCACCTTAGAGATGTAGCTGTACATAATTCTCAACTCTGAATTATTGGCATGATGCAAAACAAAACAACCACTTCAGCCTCTGCTAGAAAAGGATTTTTCAATAACTAAATAAATAATGACCACAACCCTTCAAGTCACTGTGCCATTTCTGTCATTTAAAATGAAATTAGGGCGCGCTTTTTTTTTTTTTTTTTTTTGCCTTCATGTGTTTTAGTCCTCTGTAAGGTTTTGATTCTTTGAGGATTTTTAAATATTTTTTTCAGTTATACTCTTTCAAACATACTCTCTCCATTCCTGCAAATCTGATCCCTTTCCTCCCTCCCTCCTTCCCTTCTTTCTTTCCTTCCTTCCATCCATCCCTCCTTCCTCCTTCTGCTTTTAATGTGTGTTTTTTGCCTTGAATTGTTTTTATGTATTATCAGCTCTAGAATGAGAGTGACAGTACTTCCAAGTGACCTGGTTAGGTATCTAATTTTAAAATATAATGACATTTTTAAAAGTAAATAGGAATGGTTAGAGAAAAAAGTCCACAACTGATAATAAAAAGTAATGGAACATTAAAGTGAGAATTTAACACGCTTAATAAACCTTTCTTAAATCTAGTGAATACCAGAACCTCTTTCTCTGGCCATTGGCTAACAAAGCTCCAATATAAAGTGGGATTCTGTCTTCTAGAGAATGGAAAAGATTAGCCAATTGCTGATGAGCAGAAACTCCTTAAGATGGCTCTTTCTGATACTAAAGATCCCAAAGACAGTTTTACAGAAAAGCCCAAGTTCTTCTTTCTTAATATTGGAACCTTTCTAGTGACCCTTAAGCCACAATACATATACTCCCCTGAGATTGCCTATATCTTGCCCAGTCACAAGTTTAACTTCCATTTTACCCAGCATTCATGCATTCTGACTTGTTTTTTCAATTTGTCTAATTTCAGACATCTTTGCTCCAGATTAGTTCTTAAAGTCGGAACACACAGAAATTGCAATTCTCACTCCAAAACTGGACAGATTTTTTGTAACCACGATTTTTTTTAATAACAAACTCCCTTGCAATAAAACAAATCACCCAGAAAACTATCCCTTCTGTTTGCTTCTGTCTTTGGAGATGGGCTGATCTTCCCTGGGCACAATAATAAATCCATTTTCAGCTAACTTGCCTTGTCAAATATGAAAAATTCTACATAGAGATTATTTCCTACATTATCTTCCCACCATGTGGATGTGGATTTGTAACTTATCCCATCTACAAAGTGACCGATTTGCAAACCTAATTCCAATGACTGGCACATCGCAGAAGCTCAAGCACACCCACTATTATTTGCTGAATACTATACTGCTGAATAATTAGTGCATGAACTAGTTAATTCTGTCCATCCAGTATCTTCACATTAGCCCTTACCCCTTCTCCACTGACACTTTTTTTTTTTTAAAAGATTTATTTATTTATTCATTCAGAGAGAGCGAAGAGAGAGGCAGAGACACAGGCAGAGGGAGAAGCAGGCTCCATGCAGGAAGCCTGATGTGGGACTCGATCCTGGGTCTCCAGGATCACACCCCGGGCTGCAGGCGGCGCTAAACCGCTACGCCACCGGGGCTGCCCCACTGGCACTTTAAACACCTCAAGTTCATGAAATGTATGGGACTTCTTTGCAAATGGAACTAACCAGTTCTCTGAAGAAGAATCTGATACATACACATCAGTAAGATACATGCCTCATTCAACAACTAATCTTTTCTTCCATACACATGCTATAGCTTTCCCACTGTCAATTAAAACAAACAAATACAGATGCCATAGATAAGCCTTTTGACTATAGATATCCAAAGAAATTTTGTAGTAAACCTGAAATTACACAAGAATTTTACACTGATCACTTTCTACAGGGCTGCAATCCACCACTTCTTCCCCACAATCCCAAATTAGGTACCCTGCAGGGCCCTGGGGAAAGTGTGGTCATCCATACAGGTCCAGCGGTCATCTAGTTCCTGAATTTTCCTAGGAAAGCCAAACAGAGCCCCTATACTCCTTTTTGAGAAAAAACATAATCTTTAGCACATCTAGATCCAAAGGGTAATAAGGCAGTTCAGGCCAGGCTTTTGTTAGAAAATGAAAACAATACCCCTGTTTAGAATGTAGTAATGTGTGTCCCGGATATTCAACATGGTACACTCACATTCACTAACCAACACTAGTTACCAAAGATACCAATGCTGCCCTGCACCTTGAGGTTCCGTGACTTGGTGATGATTGTAGAATGATGATCAGCATCATGTGACATGATCAGTCACTAGCCCACCAGGGTCTGCCAGCCTCTTGTCCCACACAACCTTTCTGACATACAGTTAAAGCATCTTGACTTCCACCTACAAAACCAGCCCCAACCCAGCAACTAGATGATTTTCCTGTTTAGATAGGACTTAAGGCCCCTATTTTACAGATGATGAAAGTAAGGACCAGAAAAGGTTAGTGCAAATGTCCAAGGTCAGAGTTCTAGAAATCTAGTCCCCTCCCCAGATCTCCATTTTAAAATAACCAAGGATGCAGGGGGGAAGCCTACATTAAAAATATTAACCTTACAAGGTAGAAGTGAATGCAACTCTGTACATATACACATTATGATCCCAATAAAAAAATAACATGAAAAATTAAAAGCATGAGAGGGACGACTGAGAAACAAAAGCTGGATGGAAACATGCCACAATGGTACCAATGGCTATGAAAGTATGATGGAAGATTTTTTTCACTTTCTTCTCAATATTTGTATTTTCCAAATCTTCTGCAAAAAAATGTTACTATTTTTGTAATATAAAAAAGAGCAAAAATAAATGTACAATATTCAACTCTGTTTACACTAGAAGTTATCTGCTTTAATGGAGACCCACGGACAGGTAGCTAAAGAAATGATAAAAACTTAAAACAACATACTTACCCACCAACTGTGGGAGAGAAGAAGCCTCCCTGTCAAGCATGATGGATCCTTTCTCCATACATGTCCTTAGCTCAAATAAGCTGTGAAGGGACAATGTGGCCACGTGGGGTTTGCTCCATCTTTCCCCACCCTGTTCCACTTTTTCTTCAAACTTAATCCACCTAGGAACATGAGATTAGTGAACAGCAATTAAAAGTATTCCAACCTCCTCTGGAAATAGCTACATCAACCCCTCCATCTCCACCCCCACCAGCACTCCCAAAATGTCTCATTTGGTGGAGTCTTAAAAGCTTATTATATCATTAATTGCATTACCTTTATAAATACACCAGAGTCACTAGACTCTCCTTCCCCTGGTGTTAGAGAGAAAGAAAATAAACCAAAATGATCCAAAGGATTCTTGGTTTTTTATCTGTCTATATGTAACCATGAAATCCTGAAGAATGATTATTTTGCTAAATTTTTAAAATAACATAGGAAAAATGTGCATTTCAAAATTCTCCATGAAAGCCCACACTGTGTAAAAATAACCACCATTGTGAGAATTCTGTTGTGACTTCACAAGGCAAGTTTATATAAGTTGAAATATCAGTTATAAACCAATATTTATCTTAATTATTTGAAAAACATGGTGTATGAAGTGTTTGGATGAATATAAAATTTCCCTTTAACACTTAAAGAAGGCCAGCATGTGCAGCTTGTATTTCTCAGATGACACACGTTCCATTCTCACTGAGATTCTAATGGGAGCTTTACCCTTCAAGTCTCACTCCACATGCGTTTAAAAATACACAAGTTCAGGGAACAACACATCGATTCCAATAACAGATCTCCTATCAACCTTAACAATGGAATAAACAAACCAATTTCATAACTCCTTCTTTCTAAGACTTCCAGATACTTCAATAACTTAGCGATATACTGCAACTTTTTAAAAGTTTAATGGAAATGAAAATAAAACACATTTGACAGTCTTTATATCCCATGTATTGCTCATACAGACTCTCTCTACTGGTAAAGGAGAACACAAAAGCATCACCATTTTGCTATTCATTATGACCCAAAGAAAAAAATGCTTCTTTCTCTCACTTCAAATCTTCTGAAAGATATTGAAAAAGATACAGAGGGGGTTAAAAAATTGTTTTCCTACATTCTTCACTCAAAGGTTTAATAATTGAAAAATGTTTTCCTAGAAAAAGCTAAACGCTCACCTAGCTCACTAAAGAAGAGAACAAAGGGCAGAGATCAGAGGAAGCTCTACATAAGGTATTATTTATAGACTGCTCACCACCCCCAGAGGAGGCAAGAAAACACATTAGTAGAACCAAGAGTGAACGCAGATCAAAAGATCAGCCACAGAGTCAAAGAAACTTTAGAATTTTAATCAAGCCCAATACCCATGTGATCCAGAGTGTTTAGCCATATCCAGAGACTCAGTATGCACTCCTCTCGGGAAGGGCTCCCACATGTCAATGGTAACCTTCTCTCCAATCTCACCCTCAACTCCCAGACCCTCTTCTTTTCCTCTGTATCCCCCCAAAATGTAAACAGTGGAGATTTTTACATATTTTCTTCACAAGTTAAAAAGCTCACATCACCACCAAAATTCTAAAACTTCAGAACTGGACCTCATGTCTTTCTATAAAAGTAGTTGTGAAACATTCCAAGAGAGAATAAAAGACCCTTAATATTCACATGAGTGTGTGTGTGTAATTAAATTAATAGTTCTTTCCTTTGGTTGCTATTAGTTCCACAGAAATAGAACGAAAGGGCAGAAAAATAACAATTTTACATCATACTCTTAAAGAATTCTATGGATTTGCCAAAAAGATAAACGGTGACTGGGGTTATTTCAAGAGTAATCATTTTACAGTGTATATTACATTGGTTAACTTTAGGTATATTATCTTTTCAGGCTTGCTCACACAATCTCTAACCATGTTTGTTGATAACTGTTACATAAATCATGTATTTTAAAAATAATTTTAAACTATTTCAAAAATTGGGATTTGGGGAATAGGTGATATAGGTGATGGGGATTAAGGAGTGCACTTGTCATGATGAGCACTAGGAGTTATATGGAGTGTTGAACCACTATATTGTACACCTGAAATTAACATAACACTGTGTGTTAACTGGAATTAAAATAAACTTAAAATAATTTTTGAAGAGTATTTTTACTGAAGTATAACTGATGTATAATTAATTAATAATTAATTATATCCTACTAATTTCAGATGTACATTACAGTCAGTCACATTTACATTCGATGTCATAATTTATTACTCAAGATAAGACTCTAGTATATTAAAAGCTTCTATAGTATATAAAACCATTTCAGGATTACATATAAGGATGTTATCTCTAGTGTAGTGACTCCCTGTTTTGATTCTTGAGAGAAGTCTTATTAGCTGAGAGATAAATCTTAGATCATAGGATATAAATTAAACCCAAGATAAATAACAAAGGCCAGCTAGAAACTCAGTAAATGGGAGTGTTTTATACAACCTTCACTTCCTTCTTCATTCTACTCAATGAAACCCCCTTCCTGTCAGTACTATCAAATACATCCATATGTGAGAATGGGTCTTTTCTGCCATCTTTCTCAATTGTCCAAACTATGTAAGTTTGATAAAATTTTCTTAAAAAAAAAAAAAAAAACACCTGGTGACTCAGTTGGTTAAGCGTCTGACTTCAGGTTTCAGCTCAGGTCATGATCTCAGGTTTGTGAGATCCAGCCCTGAGTCACCAGGCTCAGGGGGAAAGTCTGCTTCTCTCCCACTCCCTCTGCCATCTCCTCCATTCATGTGTGTGGGCGCCCTCTTCCAAATAAGTAAACAGATCTTTAAAAAACAAAAAGGAGCAAAATGACTACATTCTTTTGTGACCAATCTTTAGCTTCATTCCTCTCCACAGTTTGTATTGTAGGTAAGCTGACTAGACTTAAATATGATTTTAAACAGGTCTTAACAGTATATTTAGAAATCATAAATCCCAACCAGCTTGGATTTATGGAATAGCATTACTCACCCTCCTGGCATACACCAGTCCTTTAGGTCAAGATTTAATCATAAAGGAATGAAAATGTAAAATCTCAAAACTAGCAAGTTCCTTAGAATCTACATTCCTAAGGGATAAGTATTATCTCATACTTCAGTTTAGCATCTTTTTCACTCTGAGGTTAGTAAATATTGACTGTTGTGATGATGTCATAACATAGCACGGCTAACAACATAAGGGAAACTCTGGGATAATGACTATTAAATTCCTTTAAAATGTATTGCTCTGATTGTTCAAGGAATGGAGTATGCTTCCAACGTATGCTTTCAGACATAAAGTTTTATGTGGGTTTCCCACTTACACAGATTGCTTGCATGCAGTTTCATTCCAGAAACTACACATGCTATGTCTAACTCATCACATATCAAGGACAAATTTGAAAAAAACCTGAAAATTACTCAATTCAAATGAGAACCCATTAAAGAAAAGGCTAAGGCAAAGGTACCAAAGTTCAGCCTACCCAAGTGCCAATGAATTTGTTAAGGTGCCTTAAAACCTTGTAATTACACTTTATTAAAAAAAACAGACATTTTTAGTGTAAAACATTCTATATAAGCTACTATCTACCCTTTATAGTGACTGTGAATAACAATATATTTGCAATAAGTTTCCTACTTTTCCTTTTGTCTTGGTACATGACATGTCACAAGAAAATTAATTTCAGAAGTTAGTTTTTAAATGCTTGCAATTACAAAACTGTTGTAACCTTGGAAGAAGAGTTTATTAGGTAAAGTTCATTTATTTCAAGGTCTTAGATGAAGAAGAATACAGCATGCTCAGTTTAATGCACCTTGAGTGACTGCCAACCAAATAGCATTTTACTCGTTTATTAAAGAAATAGAAGGCCCACTGGGAATCACTGAATTTTGCAACTTTCCAATCATATGATTAAATATAATTTTAAAAAGACAAGACCTCTAACTTAAAAACATACCAATTTTACAGTGGAAAATAGACATGACTTTTGCCCTAGAATATAACCTAACTACATAAGATTAAAGTAATATATTTCTTGCTAACTAGTAAGTGCCTCATTACATAAAAGAAGCCAATGCTAGTGTGTATCTGGGATAAATTATGTTTTTAAAAAGAACTCTTCGATTTCTAGATCAACTGTGAAAGCTACTGCAAAGCAGTATATGTAACTACATGTAATTATGTAGATGATTAGATTCCATTTCCTTTAGGCTTTTTCTTACAGAAGAAATAAACTTGTTCTGAAATGGAATGTCCCAAAGTAATCTAGCAGAGAAAAGACAGAGAAGTTGGTGTAGATTGGGAAAAGGACAATCTCTCTCCAAATCCCCAGGGTAAGTATGCATGTCTGTGCTTGATGGTCATGCCCTGTAATCAGGTTTTCCAGAGGTAGGCTGGGTCAGTCTGCCAAGCAGAAACACAGATGGGTGCTCATTTGTGCTGTCCTGCTAGAAGTAAAACATCAATGCCCTTTTCCTTTGTTGGCTGCTTGTTTTGTTGGAACTTGTGACGGTCTTCCTTTTTACCCAGGTTTGGCAACAAAAAACTGAATCACACTGGACTGACCTTTAACATATATTCTTATAACAGCGAAATCCAACATTAGCCATCTGAATATTCACTGAAGGAAGACAGAGAGCCAATAACCATTTTTGCAGAGACAGCGCTGTCTCAAAGAAATAAAGAGCTTAGGGTGGTAGGGAAGAGCAGTAGCCCCTGATCCTGGCTTTGGGCCAACACCAAAGCTGGACCATGAACTTATTCTTTCACTAGTTTGTGTCATGAACCTCTCAGCTAATGCCTAGCCACCTAGAAATTCTTAACAAAGAGCATAGACTTCTTCATTAATACCAAATTCTCCGCTGTGATCACTGCTGTATTACTGAATGTCAGTACTTACCTAACACTCAGGAATACTCTCTAAAGAAAGAGTATTCTCTGCATTCCACTGATCATACACATTTCTCAGGTCTAATCATCCTATCCTTTGCCCAGTCTTTAATTTGTGCTTTATGTTGGAAGAGCCAATAAAAATTAAAAGTTCTAATTTATAGGAAAGGGGAAAAGCAAGGGAAAGATGTGGAAAAAAGGGGTGGTGGTGGTGGAGTTGGCTGAACTTCAAACTTTGTATAAATAAAGACTTCCCTTGTTCATAGTTTTACATGACTACTGTGCCTTCCAAGACTTAAATTGGGATATTTTTCCTACTACTGAAACCATTCTCTATTTTTTGAGACAGAGCATAACCCGAACTTCCTAACTAAAACTGAAGCTGCAGTAATGTTGAGAATCAATGTAGGATATTTTTGGTCAAATCAAATCATTAGCTACCTAAAAAGTATAGAATATTAAAAGGGGTGGTATTGTGTCCTGTGGGGCTGTGGGCTCACAGTAGAAACTACATTAAGCTGGAGAAGTCTAGTGGATTAGTTCTCTGTGGAATAAAACAGTCTATGAATCGGAGTTTTCACAAAAAAAGCAAAGATCTCAATTTTATAAGTTAGCCAGAATAATATTCATTGCACATTTTCATTTATAAAATCAATCCCTTCTAAGTATTAAACTTTTATTAGTTTGATAGGTTTGAGAATTTTTAATGGCAGAAAAAATCCTATCATCTCTAGAAAATGGATATCATAAGTGGCAATCAGAAATTACTGCAAAAATGTTCTTAAGCAGGGTATGTTGCAGGAACTAGAGATTAGTAAAACTCTGAATCATTTCTGGAGGCACAATCACCTTCTAACTTCCCAACAGGATTTAGGTGGAGCTAATTCTCTTAACACATACTTCTTGACTGTGGACAGTATACCCGGTAGTTGAAGGCACTAGAGACATAGTGATGAACAAAACAGCCAAAACGTTCTGCCCTCATGGAACTTTAATTTTATTGGAAAGAGAAAATAACAAGATATGCAATATGCTAAATGATGATAAGTGTTGAAGCACCTGGGTGGCTCAGTGGTTGAGTGTCTGCCTTTGGCTCAGAGCATGATCCCAGGGTCCTGGGAATTGAGCCTCACATCAGGCTCCCCACAGGGAACCTACTTCTCCCTCTGCCTATGTCTCTGCCTCTCTGTGTCTATGAATAAATAAATAAAATAAATAAATAAATAAATGATGATAAGTGTCAAGGAAAACATAATGAAGGATGGGGGTTAGAGAGTATTGGGGGATGGTTTCAATTTTAGATGGGGCAGCCACTGAGAAAGTAATATTTGAATAAAGACCTGAGGGGGTGAGAAAATGAACCATGAAGAAATGGGGGAGTGTAGCAAGGAAAGCATTTCAGACAGAGGAAACAGCAAGTGCAATGTCCCTGGCACAGAAGCATGACTGGCCAGCGAGTGAACAAAGGGGAGAAAAGTAGAAGATCAAAGAGATCGTGGTAGATTGTTCATGAGGTAGGTAAGGGCAGATGCAGAGACACAGACTAAGTAGGAAGCATTTAAAATAATCTAGATGAGAAATAATGGTGGCTTGCATCTAGGTTGTGGCAGTATTGAATGTGAGGTGTGGTGAGATTCTGAATATCTGAATATCTTTGAGGGTAAAACAAATAGGGTTTGCCAATGGATCAAGTAATGAGGGTAGAGAAAGAAGTCAAGGAAGATGCCAATGTTTTGGGCTTGAGCAACTAGAAGAATGGAGTTGCTCGTTGTGGTGGGGAACTCTGCAGGAGGAACAGATCTGAGGCAGGTAGATCAGAAGCTCCATTTTAGACATGTTATTTTTAGAAGTGTATTAGCCATCCAATTACTTATTATTATTTATTTTCAATTATTATTCATTTATTTTCAATCATATAAGGACAAAAGTTTGGGCTAGAGAACTTAATGTAGATGGCAGCAGCATATTAATGAATTAGGCTGAAACTTCAAACATAGGTCTTCTTATGAGCTTTATCAGTGGTGTGCTAGGTACCTTCGGTCTGTCATTCAGCAGTCCATCAGTCAGAAAGAGATAAATTATCACAGAATTCCAACTTTGGTCAAGGAATATACCTTAGAAAGTATTATATTTAGAACAGCTATTTCTAAAGCAATCAGTTCTCAACTACTCACACTCAACAAATACTACATAGCACAGTGAAGCTGTGGGAGTAAAATAGGGAAAGGCAGACATGATGGTCCTCAGTTGGAAGAATTATTGTAATTAAGGAGACAAAATGAAAATAATAATATCACATTTACATTTAACTAACCAATAGTAATTGTAGCAAGTCCTATACAGAAGCCGTAGAGTGTAGACTGGTATGAGTATGTTTCTTCCCACTGCCAACACATGGTAAACTCCCACCACACATTCTCTCCAGCAGTACAGTCTCTTGGGGACTAATGACATCACCAAAAATGACACGTGAATTCTTGAGGAAATAAAGACTTTAAGTATTATAAAGTATTCAAAATTATCTTAATCTTCAAGAATCTTACATGAAAGTACTATGTCCACCTCACTCAATGTTGAATCACCTACACAGTGAACTGTCACTTCTCCACCTTTCTGAGACCAAACATCATATAAAATATAGTCTGCCTTGGACTGAGAGAAAAAGCAGGAAGCTACACCTGAATTCTACTCTATGATAGGCACTCACACAGAATTTCAAGAAGATAGTATGAATCAAAGTAGCTCTTCTGGCCACAACTGACTGACTATGCTAGCATATACAACGGTCTGGAATTTTAGAGCTATAAACTATACATGAAATTATAGAGATGCAACCCAGTATCCTTCATTGGATAGAAGAGAACACTCAAGCTCAGGAAGATTCCATGAGCACTGGCCCATAGTGAAATAGCCAGTCAGCAACAAAGCCAAGACTAGACCAAAATCTCCCCAACACTCAGTTCAGGCTGCACCAGTACAATTTTCATTGTTTTTGTTTTTCCTATTAGAAAGAAGGAAAAGAAAGAATGAAATGGAGCTACTAGTACAAGATTCTACTTTGAAAGTCTTTTTTTTGGAGGATGTTTTATGAACCAAAAGTATACTTTATGTAGCACTTTTAATATCCAGGTTATTAGAACTAAGAGAAGGGAATGAGAATTACTGTATCATGGAAAGAGGTCTTGAAAGAACAAGAATGAAGAGCTCCAAGGGGGAGCATCAAAGGTAGAGAAGCAGAAACATGCTACAGATGGCTTTTTGATAAGGAGAAAATATTAACCGAAGAGGTAAAACATGGGTCTGCATATTAGAATTATCCAGCAAATGGAAAATAACATATTTAAGATTAGGTTTTTTCCTTTTAATGCTACTGGGACGGCCAGGAGTAAAATGTAATGATTTTCTTCTCTGGGCACAGTTTAAGTTTTGGAAGATATGAAATTATCAATGGATTCTACTAAACTTTTTTTTCCATTGAACTTTCTTTTAAAGTAGATGTTTCCACAAGGCCAAACTACCTAGAAATTCTTAGTGAGAAATAAAAGCTACTCTATCATTATCAAACAAACTAATTTATGAAGCTTCTCTATTATTAAAAATCCTAAGTGGCTAAAGACATTCAATAGTACTTAGGAGTGCAACAATAATAATAAACCCATAAACCTACAGAGCATAAGTCTCAGTAACTAAACAAAAATTACCCAAAAAATCCAATTAACTTGATGAACATTTGATTACAAATGATATGATGCATGAAGCTTTTAAAATATGCCCCAGAGGGATACATGGGTGGCTCAGTGGCTGAACTTCTGCCTTTGGCTCAAGGCGTCATCCCAGGGTCCCAGGATCGGGTCCCACACTGGGCTCCCAGCAGGGAGTCTGCTTCTCCTCTATGTCTCTGTCTCTCTCTGTGTGTCTCATGAATAAATAAATAAATAAAATCTTTTAAAAAAAAAAAAGAATAAAAAATAAAATATGCTCCAGAAATGGAGCACCTGGCCAGCTCAGGTGGAAAAGTATGGAACTCCTGATCTCAGGTTATGAGTTCAAGTCCCACCATTGGGTGTAGAGCGTACTAAAAGTAGATAAACTTAAGAAAAAGATATGTCCCAGAAAATAAAAGTTCTTTCTTTAATTCTCAAAAGAATCTCATCCAGAGAAGAAAAGACCATTGAGTTAGTGGTTCTTTACATCTCATCAACTTTTACTAATCATAGATGATAAAAAATATATTTCTTTCTCACTCTAGAATGACCTAGCTAGTAGTGGAACAACAGACATATCTCTTTTCCATCTAATCCACAGAAGAAGGCCTTCAGTTGTTTTGCTCTTATTTTAAACCCAAAGCTACAATAAGGATTTGATTTGCTTCATTCCTCAGATTGTAAAGATATTACATTGAACACACTTGAAACTTGAGTAAGATACCATGATTTATGTGTGAGTTTCTTTTGCTCACATCTTTATTCCCAGTATTTCATTACTGCCTGACATATACTATGCATTCAAAAAACACCAGTTGAATTTTATTTGAATTAAGTTGCAGACTATAGAAGGTGTATCTCGACATTATCTTGCTTGTGAAAGGGAAATATATTGAATCTCCATGCAAGTATGACAATGAGACTAGTAACTGCATTATATCAAATACTTTCTATTACATAATTGTTCTATGTCCTAGAAGATAGGCATGGAGTAAATAACCTATACGTAGAAAGAAAGAAAAGCTCTGTTACCATGAGATTAATGAAATCTTAGATATTTCGGTGGTGCTTAACAATTTACAAGGTATTTCCATATATATACACATATATACATATAGGCATGCATATAAATATCTGTGACATAATCAGACAAATATTAAATAATACTACATTTACATATGTTACGTACCTTATATTGCATACATATTATATGTAGTAGATTATTATCCACTTTTTATTGATTATGAAATCAACGTTCTGAGAAACTGAGTGCTATCCAGCTGACAGATAACAGAATCTGAAATTGAACTCAGGTCTCTATACTCCAAGTTCAAGTGAACCTTGTTCTTGCTTTTGTGGATACTTAAAAGATGACAGGTTTCTACTTGGAATAATTCAAGTTTGTGGGTAAACACTGTCTTTGCAACCTCCCTGCTAACTGTAAATGGATGCTAATAAATGCTAACAACAAATCAGACATGATTTCACCAGACACCTTGGCATGTAGAAACTGTGGACACATATCTCTAAGCTATCATGTTTCGGTGTTTGAGTTTATCTCTTGAAGATATTTTACTATTGGGCACCTGGCTGGCTCAGTGGTTGAGTGTCTGCCTTTGGCTCAGGTCGTGATCCTGAGGCCCTGCGATTTAGTCTCGCATCAGGATCCCCAAAGGGAGTCTGCTTCTCCCTCTGCCTGTCTCTGTCCTCTCTTTCTCTGGGTCTCTCATGAATAAATAAATAAAATCTCTAAATATATATATATTTTATAATTAAATAGCATGTGAATGGAGATTTACTTCTAATTCCTTAAAAAGGGTAAAACCGTAATAACGTGAATCAATGTAACAATGCTCTAGCAGTGAAATAAAGGGTGTCCTGCATCCACATCAGTATAAAAGAGAAAAAATTCCTTTTATTCCTTAACACAGTCAACATGACGTTCCTCAGTTATTCAAAGTGTGAAGGTGAGAGAAAGGCGCCCGCAGACAACGACCTTGCCTTGCACTTGCTTCCCCAGGTCGCCACCGCACAGCCAGCCATGCCTCACCTCGCGGTCTCCTTCCACTCCATCTCCTGCCCATCCACGGCGAGCAGCTCATCCAGTTCAGTGAAGAGCTGAGGGGGTGCTGGGCTGTCATCCTCCTCGCCCAAGATGAATCGGATACGTTCTGCGGCAGGAGAAACTGCAGAAGTGAAAATACTACGATTAAACACAGGCTGGACAACCCTGAGGAAAGTATAGCTTCGAGCTCTTCCTCTGTCCCCAAGGCTGTTGGACTTCCCTGCCACGTTTTCCGTGGACATCTTCTTTGCTGAGCCTCTTTTATCACCAACCTACACACAAAAAGAACTCAAAGCCCTTCTCTGTATCTTCGTCCTACACTATGTCTCAGCTCGCCACCACTCTCCAGGACAAGGCTCCAGTTCTGTGTGCTGTGTGACAAAGAACCTTTAGCCCTCAGATGAGCTGAGGTCCAACCGCATGACCTTCCCTCCTTCCCCACTTATGACCCATCCAAAATTATTGGACAGAAACCAGCCTGAACCAACCACTTTTTCTACAGCAGTGGGAGGGGGCAACAGAGCATCCCAATCCTGAGTTCCCCCAGGCCCTCGCCTCCCACCCACCTTCCCTCTGGCCAATGCCTAAAGCTCATGCCCTCACAGGAGCCTCACTGCTGGTAACTGGCTAAGTGCAAAGTTGATGAAGGAATATTTAACAAGATGGGGCCTCTTCTCTACATAAGGGCAGTACCCAAAAATGTTTAGTCACACTTCAATGCACTTGAAAAACAAGCCTAAGTAAAATATTGTACACCTGAGGAAAAAAATCTTTTCTGACACTGAAGCACATAATTGAATGCCCTACTAGCTCCTTTTGACCCCATCTTCTGAAAATCATGTAATGAAAAATTAACTAGAACTTCCCTCAAGTTATTGGTTATTTGCCCCTTCTTTTTTTTTTTTTTTTAAGGAAAGGAAAAAATTTGGAAAATAATGATATTATAAAACTAAGGCCCACAGATACTTTTTATAATCCTTGTGTAAAACCAAGAATGGCGTATGCAGGGGCACCTGGGTGGTCAGAGGCTGAGCATCTGCCTTCGGCTCAGACTGTGATCCTGGGGTCCTGGGATCGAGTCCCGCATTGGGCTCCCTAGCAGGAGCCTGCTTCTCCCTCTGCCTGTGTCTCTTCTACTCTCTCTCTCTCTGTGTCTCTCATGAATAAATAAATAAAATCTTTGGATAAAAAAAAATGGTGCATACATGTGAGTGTAGTCCAGGTACACAGATATATGTGTGTATACACATATACACACAGATGTGCACATATATAAATACACACATAAATTATAGAAATATATGTACCCAAATAATCTAACAAAACAAGAAAATCCCTACCATCTAAAAACTACTATAATACAGGACAGAATGAAATTCCACAGATCAAAAAATTCTACAAACCCATAAAAAAATATTCAACCTATTAATCAAAACTAATTATTAAAATAAGATACATGTTGCTTCTCCCTCTGCCTGAGTCTCTGCCTCTCTCTCTCTCTGTGTGTGTGTCTCTCATGAATAAATAAATAAAAATCTTTAAAAAAAAATAAGATACATGTCTTACCTACAAAAATAGCAAAAAAAATTTAAAAAGATAATCCCACTGTTGCCAGAGACTTAGGACACATGCACCAGCACCTCTCAATTTATGTCACTGGTAGAAGCCTAAATATTTGGGAACATCTCTCTGAAGGAAAATTTGGAAGGATATGGAAACATTTTAAAAGTGTAAATATCCAATGAGATCCCACCTCACACCAGTGAGAATGGGGAAAATTAACAAGACGGGAAACAACAAATGTTGGAGAGGATGCGGAGAAAGGGGAGCCCTCTTGCACTGTTGGTGGGAATGTGAACTGGTGCAGCCACTCTGGAAAACTGTGTGGACGTTCCTCAAAGAGTTAAAAATAAAACTACCCTACGACCCAGCAACTGCACTGCTAGGGATTTACCCCAAAGATACAGATGCAGTGAAATGGCAGGACACCTGCACCCCGATGTTTATAGCAGCAATGTCCACAATAGCTAAACTGTGGAAGGAGCCTCAGTGTCCATCGAAAGATGATGGATAAAGAAGATGTGGTCTATGTATACAATGGAATATTCCTCAGCCATTAGAAACGACAAATACCCACCATTTGCTTCAACGTGGATGGAACTGGAGGGTATTATGCTGAGTGAAGTAAGTCAATCGGAGAAGAACAGACATTATATGGTCTTGTTCACTTGGGGAATACTAAAAATAGTGAAAGGGATTATAGGGGAAAAGAGAGAAAATGAGTGGGAAATATCAGAGAGGGTGACAAACCATGAGAGACTCCTAACTCTGGGAAACGAACAAGGGGTAGTGGAAAGGGAGGTGAGCGGGGGGATGGGGTGACTGGGTGACGGGCACTGAGGGGGGCACTTGACGGGATGAGCACTGGGTGTTATGCTATATGTTGGCAAATCAAACTCCAATAAATAAATAAATAAATGTGTAAATATCATGTCTGGGTGTTATGCTCTATGTTGGCAAATCAAGCTCCAATAAATAAATAAATAAATATGTAAATATCATGTAAGCCAGTAATTCTACCACTAGAAAGACATTCATTTCAAATAAATAATAGTTGTTACCTCAAAGACAGAGGTGACCACTGCAACACTGTTTATAATTGAGAAAAATAGAAAAAGCCTAAACATCCAAAAAGGAGGACTGGGACTGGTTAAATAAACAATAATATAACTGTTCAGTAAGTCACCATGTAGTTATAAAATGTGAAGTCAAAATTATCATTTTTCACACATAAATATCAAATGAAAAATAAAATTGCAAAGTCATATGAATAAAGTGATCCCACGTTAGGAAGAAAAAAATGCACATATATCCACAAAATAAAGTCCCATATTGAGGGAACCCTCATTGTGCATGGTTCCAATGTGCATGAATTTCAATTACTGCCATTCAAAGAACGCCAGTTCCCCAACAATACAGTTTAAATTTCAGTTAGCAGAGTATATTAGTGGAGTAATTGTATAAAGTACAAATTTCGCTGCCAGCTCTTCAGTCCATAAATTCCTATGTAAATAACATACATGCCTCGTGGTCAGTGACCAATAATAATGTTTCTTGCAAAATCTGTCAGTGAAGTGATTGGTCACTGCACATTTGTTACCCAGTTCATGTACAGACAGCAAAGTGTACCCATGCTGCCTTCATGTCACAAGAGGGAAGTGACCAACAGAAATGAAAGTAGAAGACAAAAACAAAAGTGATATGGTGGAGTGGAAATGAAATCTGTGTCAGACGTAAATGGATTTATAGAAGACAGAGCTGCCCATGGGAATGTTGACCATACTGCTGCTTTACCATGTGAGATAATCTGGATAACAGTGAAAAAGCACACAGTGAAGGCAAACTTAGCAACATAAATAAGGAAAAATGGTTGGACCAAAATGATAAAGAAGTGATGCTGAAAAAAAAAAAAGAAGGAAAAAAAAAGCGCTTCACATTAAAGGAACTCTCAGAGACATTTCTTGACATGGAAAGCACAAAGGAGAAAATTGGAAGTTGATCCAAACTTAGGAGGGAGTATGCAATTCATCCGGGCATAGAAAAGATGCTCGCTCTATTTCATAAGTTGTACAACAGGAAGAAGACAAGCATTATTCAAATGACTTCTAGTAAGACTTTACAAAGAAATAAAACACTTTAATCTCAATGTTTCTGATGTTTTAGAATATACTAAATATTAGTTTTACTATTTTCATTTCCCTATACCTTTATAATCAACAGCAAGAGAATTCTTAATGATTTGGCAAAAATTTTTAAAGGTCAAAGTAAAATAGTAACTTTTCACATTGATCATTAGGATTGTTTTTGCATAATTTCAGCTTGAAGAGTCATATTTATGGCCTGGCACTACCATCCAAAGCAAGGATTGCCTATAAATATGTTTTATAAATGTTATACAGTTTCTACGGCTTCTATTTTCTTCCTTTCACTTTTCTGTCAGTTCCAAAATATGCACAATTCATCCACGCATTCATTCAGCAATATTTATTGAGTACTATCTTTGCTCTAAATAGGCTTTGTTTCAGGCTTTGAAGATAAAGCAAAAACCCTCACAAGATCGTTGTTCTTTCAAGTGTACATGCTATAAGAGGGGCAACAAATGTTAACCAATTAGTTAGTGAATAATTAATTGGGTAAATGAATGAATTAGTATATAAACCAACAAAAAAAATCTGCAAACTGTTCTGTGTTTGTAGGACATTCAAATAAGATAATTGAATATATATTAATATAGGATACGGGATGTTTAATTCCTGTAATTAGAAAAAAGGTGACTTTGAAGTTTCTTATCATCTCTGGGGGAAAAAATACCTAAAGTTCCAGAACTTTTGTGTAAAAATACTTTCAATGCCTTCCCAATCAAGAAATGGAATGTGTAATTATTTTAGAATATCATGGAAGTCATGAAAGAAATGATGGGAAGGCAAGAAATGATGCACAGAATTTGGAATCTGGCTGACTTCTCAGGAGCAGAGTATTCACACTACTTAAAATGTGGTTATTTACCATACTGGTTACCCTACCAAACTGACAATCACAGATCAATATTCAACATCAAGGATCCCTGAGGTGGAACTACTATGGAAGAGAAAAATCTACATGAAGAGAATCAATTTTTTGTCCATTTCTAAAAACGTGAAATGAGTTAGTCCCCACCTCTAACAGAGATGAATCAACCTTTCTCCTCCTTAGAAAAGAGACTCTCCTGCAGAGAAGTAGAACATGTTTCTGTTCAGCTCTGATCCGTGGAGCATTACTCTGAGATCCAGCAACCTCAAGTTAGGAAAGCACAACTCACTGCTTATCAGAGATTCAGCTGTGGCTTCCACATAATAGAATAGAAGGCTGTGACTTTACCTCTAGGTTTTACTCTTTGAGTCTCATGGGTAAGCTGTCTTATGCATATTAAATACAGCTTCTGAGCAACCAGTGTAATAATCCCTTTGGGATAAAATTCCAAAATCCTGTGTCACAAACTAGCTTGCTCCCCTAAGCTTCCCCAGGAATTAGAAGAGGCCACAGCAACTGTAATGTAAATATAGACCTGAAATCCTCCACAGCCAGCAAACACCCTTCCCAATTTCTAACATCATTCTTAACACAAAGATATGAAGAGTGGGAGTCTCCCTAATGAAGGATATCAGGAATTCATTTTTTCCCCATAACTTTTGATAAAATGGGAAATGAGCTAAACAGAAGACCCAGCACTGCACTGAAATTAGGCATATAGAAATCTGGAACCAAACTGCCTACATTTGAATCCAAACTCTGCTACTTACATGCTGTATGACCTGAGTCAAGTTAATTAACTTTTCTGTGTCTCAAGTTCCTCACCTGAACAATATGGTGATGGTGACCATTATCGTAGGTAAAATACAAGGTTTAAATGAGTTTAAAAACTGCCAGCCCTTACTAGCAAAACCTGCCTCGCTTCTAAGAAAGAAAACGCTCACAGATTTTGGCCCTGAGAGCCCCTGTATGTTGAGAACATATAAGATAGGAAAGAAAAAAGTCAAAAGTTCTGCATGTGTTACTTCAGTGAATTAAGTAGCTTTGGTAATGAGAACACAGGTGTAGCTTTCTGGGAAACAGCCAATAACAGGGGGAAATAATGAATCCTCTTTAGTCTCACTTTAATACCTGGGGGGGGGGGGGGAGAAAGCATCACAAAATCAACTTATATTACAGATGACTGGATGATGATTCTAAGTAATAACTAACCTAGTTGCATCATAAAAGAGAACCTGGAGAAAAATGAGAGAGGGTGACAGGGAGGCAGGAAACGAGGGACAGAGAGAAAAACTGTCCAATTAATCCAATCACCTTTGTCAGAACAGAAGGCCTATAGATCAAAGCCAAGTTAAAGCCTCTCATCTGCCTTGATTTTTTTCTTTTTTTATTCTACTCTCTGGTTAGAATGTCTTTTTGGGGTTTGGGCAAGAGGTGGGGGGTTGGCTGTTTTTTCCCCCCGGAGTAGCTGCAGAATTTCCTGGAAGGCCCTATGTAAGTGTGGTTATCTCTGACCAGCATCTACCACAGGGTGACAATGTCATAGAGTCTATGATGGCTGGAGAGACCCAGTGTTCCCAAATCCCCAGTACTGACAAGAAGGAAGGCAAATAGTACGTGGCAGGACTGCTGCCATACCCACTCCCACCACCAACACCACAGCATATAAGCACTTACACAGCATCATATCCATTCCTGCTGAGATTGAACTTGGCTTCAGAGCAGCCACTGTCCATCAATCAAAGATGGCATGTGAGAGGACACCTCTCCAATGACACCTACCTGGCTAGAGAGTCAACTCTCAGGGTGCCTTTCATGTCACTGTGGCCCTAATTTGGGCATCCAACCTTTCTCCCACAACAACCCAGAAGTGTTTTGTTGTTGTTTTTTTTTTAAGATTTTATTTATTTATTCATGAGAGACAGAAAGGCAGAGACACAGGCAGAGGGAGAAGCAGACTCCATGCAGGGAGCCCGATGTGGGACTTGATCCTGGGACTCTAGGATCACGACCTGAGCCAAAGGCAGACCTTAACCACTGAGCCACCCAGGCGTCCCCCCAGAAGTGTTTTGTAACAGAACATACCTGCTCCATTCTGCATCAACCTCAGCCAGGAATCCCAGTGCCACAAGCAAGCACAGAGGTCTTCATTGCTGCTGTCACAGTTCATCTGCTAACTGTGTCCCAGTTTAGCATTGGCATAGGCAAGAACAGAAACCTACCCTGGCCCCCATTCAGGAATGAATTCAGGTATTTCCCAAGAATGACCACAACCTCAGTAGAGGGAAACAGAATTTTGTGATTATGGGAAGGAAGACATGACTTGCTCTTCCCTAGAAGAACTGACTTTTAAAGGACAGAATTAATTTAGTTCTCAGGAGAAAACTCAAGGGACCTCCATAAGGAGCTTATTTTCTAGCCAAAGTCTGGATTATGCCTTAAAACTTATTAACCATGGGATCCCTGGGTGGCGCAGCGGTTTGGCGCCTGTCTTTGGCCCAGGGCGCGATCCTGGAGACTCGGGATCGAGTCCCACGTCGGGCTCCCGGTGCGTGGAGCCTGCTTCTCCCTCTGCCTGTGTCTCTGCCTCTCTCTCTCTCTTTCCCTGTGTGACTATCATAAATAAATAAAAAAAAATTTTAAAAAAACTTATTAACCAACCAGAATTAACAAAGAAAGTGGACATGGTTTGGACAGTGGGAGACAGTTCTGTGTATAAAGAAGCCACAAACAAGCCAGGCCATCTCAAACTACTGGTGACAGGGATCATGCAGGCATTTGAAAATAACACTTTTCTTCCAGAAAATGATTTGGAGATATATAAGCTTCTTCCAGAATACCCAAGTGTTCTTTCTGATGTCCGGGAGGAAAAAAGTATTAAGTAGAAATTTGAAGTGTATAAAAAGAATGCTTAATGTGAAGGTGTTTTCTGATTTATCTCAAGTTGCTCCCCCTGCCCTCCAATTACATATTTTAATATTAGGAAAAAAGACTTGGGACGCCTGGTTGGCTCAGTGGTTTAGTGCCTGCCTTTGGCCCAGGGCATGATCCTGGGGTCCCAGGATCAAGTCCCACATCAGGCTCCCCGCATGGAGCCTGCTCCTCCCTCTGCCTGTGTCTCTGTGTCTCTGCCTCTCTCTCTCTCTCTCTCTCTCTCTCTCTCTGTGTGTGTGTCTCTCATGAATAAATAAATAAAATCTTTAAAAAAAAAAAAGGAAAAAAGACTTTTGTTGACTTTAGATCAAAGGATAACTATTCTAAGCCAATGTCTTTATTAATTAATTAATCTTAACTAGGCTACAATTAAGATTAATCTTAACTAGATTATACCAGATACTATTTGTGAAACATTTCTTGCTATCGCTCTCTGAATGCCCATCAAGGATGGTCACCTGCCTATCTACCTATCACCTACATATCTACAAAGACACGAAAGTGGGAAAATCCCCTGATACCATGAATTGAAACCAGGGCTCATAGAGATAGGAGCCAGATAGATTGGTCCAGAGGTCAGAAATAAATACACAAAAGAGCTAGAATTCAGACCTTAAAAGAAAATGAGATCAAAATAGGAACTATGAATTACTCTCTGCATATCACACTCCCGAAAAAAAGTTCTGTTCACTTAGGAAAGCAGTAGTTGAGAACTCTAGTACATTCCATATGGATAGTAAAAAAACATGTAGGAGACTATGTTTTTGAAGGTTCAAAGAAAAGGTCTGAGACCTCTAAAAACTCTGTTTCTGATCTTTGGTGAGATTCCATGGGACAGTGCAATGATAGAAAAATAGGCCGCTCTTTACAAAAAAAAAGAGTAATCCAATAATAAGCTATGCATAAAATTAAAACTTCAAAGAGGTAATAAGTTGAAAATGGATAGTGCCAGAAACCAAAATTAGTAAGTCAAAAACTAAACATCACAAAATTTAAAAATTAAAATTAAAACATGTTTTACCTGTCATGTTAGCAAAGATTTTATTTGTTAGGTATTCAAAGAAATAGCATTTTCTGCCTTGTTAGTTCATATAAACTTTTTAAAGTGTAGGTTAGCAGTATCAATGAAAAATCAAGTATTCTGGGTTTGGACTCAGAACTTCCACTTCTAGAAATTAATCCTGA
The DNA here is from genome assembly GCF_018345385.1 of Vulpes lagopus. Taxonomy (NCBI): domain Eukaryota; kingdom Metazoa; phylum Chordata; class Mammalia; order Carnivora; family Canidae; genus Vulpes; species Vulpes lagopus. The sequence goes on along the minus strand of NC_054835.1, from coordinate 82,449,500 downwards.
ACAAGGGGATGGACCCAAGAGTATATGTGGCACCATTTTTTGAAATTTGGAAGAAGCCCAAATGTCAATCAATAAAGAAACAACCAAAAAAGAAAAGGAAGAAAGAGAGAGAGGGAGAAAGAAAGAAATTAGAGAATATACCTGTTCATTTTCAGATCTTTTTTCATCTTTCCCATCTCTTATAGTCTTTTCTCTCTTTTCTACCTAACTCTGACTCAATTTTCAAGGCCCAACTGAAAATTCTATCTTTTCTAAGAACCTTTATTAACAATTCACAGAAATGTGAATTTTTTCTTTATTCAAACCATAACCTCACTTTGTCTAAATTATCATTTAGGCACCAACAAGTATATAACCTGGTCATTATTGCCTAACCTTTGGTGATATGACCTCTCTCCAAATAATCACCAAGCTCCTGGGACAGGGTCTGCCTATGTACTTTCCTTAAAGAACAACACAGTACCATGCACTTATCATCACTCGAAATATTAAATTAATGAATCAGATATGGATGAATAAACTTTGGACATTTTCAAGTACACAAAAACAAAACCATATGCAAAAAGAAAGCTTACAGTAAGAGCTCTGAAATGGAAAATAACTAAGTTTTGGAAACTGTCCTTATTCCATCCTTTCCCTTAATCCACCTTTCCATTAGTTGCACAGTGACCAAAAACACAGTCACCATTTCCTATTGAGTAAGCCACAAATAAAGGGATGAACACCTGAAGTAAGCTACTTTCCTCTGGTAGATGCAATCTCTTCCTGAGGGACCCTGAGGTCCCACAACATTTAATCTGCACTTCTATTAAGACATTTAATATCTACTACTTTGTGTATTTATCCACTGCTGTACTTTATCTTTGCACCTTCCCTAAGGCAACCACCTGGTTCTTCACTTACCTAAACTGCTCTTGGTCCCTACCTTGTGCACAGTGAAGTTACACAAAAAAAGAATGGATAAAAGAATAAGTAAGGAAATGAATGGTTAGAATCTACAATATTTATTCTATCCCAGTTTCTCATGCAAAAAAAAAAAATCTTTCTTTGCTCCTTTCCTCTGCTTCCCTGAGGCTTAGCAATGCTTGAAGTATAGTTCTACACTCTCATTTTGATAATTATTATTTATTTGTTTTTAGTGTAAGAGACACTATGGTATTTGTTGAAAGTACACAAAGTATTTTTAAGATAAGGTCCCTGTCCTCAAGGGACAATGGGAAATATTCTATCAATAAATATGTAATATACAATTACTACTGTTTTTGAATGGTTACACTGTACCAGGCACTGTAGTAAGTGCCCTTCACTTATTATATCATTTGTTTTACATAAAAATATGAAATATCTACTGTTACCAATCTCTTGTATTACTCATATTACAAACAGGGAAACAGTATTTTAGAGACTAAGGGACTTCCCAAGATCACACAAGTATTAAGTGATATAACCTCAAGCCTACTTGTGTTATTGCCAAGCCACCAGTCTCTAAAAGATGATCTCATTAAAAAAAAAAAAAAAAAAAAGAGAGAGAGAGAGCCATATGAACAATACAGACAGTAAATGTGCTACTGGATTTCAGAAGAGGCAGAAATCATAATGGCATATGAAATAGTCCTAACGTAAATTAACTGAACATTTGGCTCATTATCCACCAAAAGGCAGTTGGTGAATGTGCCCTTCTGTTTTTGGTCTAGAAAACATCCCACTGTGGCCACCCTACAGGCTACCATAAAAAAATCTTTTTAATAGAAATAATGATCATAATGAACAATTCATACTGAGCATGACAAGTTTACATGCAAATTCTCTTCTGTGAGTTAAACGAAGACTTAGGGATTTTGTATTTTCTCCTTGGCAAAATTTACCATCTGGTATAGTCTTAGCTCTGAAAAGAAACTATAAAAAGAATTAACTGGAGCAGTTGGGTGGCTCAGTCAGTTAAGTGTCCAACTCTTGATTTCAGCTCCTGTCATGATCTCAGAGTTGTGGGATCAAACCCTGAGTCGGACTCTCCTCTCAGCAGGGAATCTACTTGAGATTCTTTCTCTCCCTCTACTTCTCCCTACCCTCTCTTTTAAATAAATAAATAAATCTTTTTTTTTAATAAAAAGAAATTCCTATTTCTTTAAGTTACCAATGTGCTATCACCAACTGGTTTATACAGTTATCATTTTAAATATTTATTTCTCTCCATTCTGAGTTAAAAGTCTGTAAATCAACGCCATGGTTGCTAAAACTTCCACAATTTATCTAAGCATCTAGATACCATTATAGTATCTAAAAAATACACTTGAATGTATATATAAAATCATCAAATTTCAATTTCACATTCATTACTGTAAGAAATGAGAAATCCCTAAAATAAAGTTACATATATATAAATCTTTAAAACACACACATGCATTGTAGTGGCTATCTGTTAAACTCTTGCCTACTCGGCACGCCTCATCTCTTTTTCTGATAACAGCATCCCACTTTCCTCAGAAGAACCATTTTTACACTTTGAAGTCCAATGAGGATGAATTATTCCCTATGACCCAGGCCTGGAGAATGAGAATATCACAAATATTGGCCATAATAATTAATTTTTAAGAGGACCCTTTACCTATTCCAGGCCAATCAGAGTAAATAAGTGTCAGCCTTTTTTTTGTTGGAACTTCCAGGAAATAAATTTCCACTTTATGCTAAGGTGCTAAGATGGTGATAAGAGCTTTGAGTGCAGATGGCATCTTGCAACTCAAAGGGAAGAGCATGTGTGAGAATAAAGTAAACATGGAAGAACCAAGGCAGAAAGGTTCGTGACGTCATTATGTAAGCACCTAGATTCAGCCATGTCTGAAGTCAGATACTTCTCAACCATATATGACAATTCCTTTTTGGCTTAAAGTAATCTAAGGAAATTTTATTTTTGTCATTTGCAACAAAAATAGTCCTGATATATAGATGCCTGTGATTCCATTTTATTGGGCTGCAGTAGAGCTAACTCATATTAGTCATTCACAAATTAGCATCTTCAAATTAATTGCATCAAAAAACCTGTTTTTGTAGCAAACAGATTTTCTTGGATTGATCTATATAAGGCATCTAGACTTTCTCCATGCCTTAACCCTAGCTCTACCTCAATAAATCCAGAAAATGACTACTGATTTACACACTGGCAAGCTCTAGACAGGTAAATTAGATGGTTACTTTTTCTATTTCAAATTAGCTAAGAAACTGAAACAGCCAAATAGCATGCATTAAGATGGATAATTTTTTAAATACTTAGGTATCCATGTATTAATAAGCTCCCACACATGAAAAGCTGTCAATTATCACAATTATCCTTAATATGCCATGACATTATTATTCAGCTATAGAAAGTCAACAGTGCTAGAAGCCTGAATTTCAGAATACTGCCAAGCTATCTTAGAACCAGAGTAAGTTCAATTTCAGCTGGCAGAAAATGAGAAGAACCAGAGTTTGCTGAGACATTTTGGGAAAATATCGTGTCCTTAGCCTTTCGTCTTCAAAATAATCAGAAAAATAATTTACCTAGTGTTTACATTACAAAAATGTTATCAGGATCTGAGTCATAGCCATAAGATACAGAAAATTATTTAAAACAAAAGGGTGTTAGCCCTTACATTCCCCAACTTCTTCTGTCTCCCTCCTTCATAATTTCTGCCAACATAGTAAGTTGGAAAATTTTTAAAAAGCTCCCTGTAAGTGCTAATATGTGTTTTTTAAGTGGTACTAAGCCATTTCCCCAGAAGCAGTCTCAGTGATGGTTGTAGCAGTCAAATTTTATCTGTGAAATTCCAGACTTTTTGGTCTGCCAAGTCTTTTACTAATTATTCCAATTTAATCATATTATTAATATTATTTCAATATTTCTAGAATCTCTACCAGAAATACACAAAATTCCCATCAATCATTTTAGGTTTTGAAACATCCTCAATAGTGACCTAAATCAAGTCACTGTTACAGACTGAATTGTGTCCCCTAAAATTTACATACTGAAATCTAACCCTCATTGTGATAGTATTTGGAGATGGGGCTCTGGGAGGTAATTAGGTTTAGATGAGGTCATGAGTGTGGGGCCCTCATGATGGGATTAGTGCCCTTATAAGAAGCACCAGAGACCTTGCTTCTTCTTTCTCTCCACCATGTGAAGATACAATGAGAAGGCTTCCATCTGCAAGCCAGGGCCTTCATGAGGGAACTAAATCACCTGGAACCTTGATCTTGGAATTCTCAGCCTCCAGAATAGTCAGAAACAAACTCCTATTTTTTAAGCCATCCAGTCTATGGTATATTGCTATGGCAACCCTCACAGATTAATACAATAACTAACCTAACTAAATGAGACTCAACTTTTTTACTTTTTTCCTGGACTTTCCTTCCCATAGTACCATTTTCCCTATTTCATTTAAGCATGGTATTCATGAGCCTTTGAAGGGAGGACAGGCTCAGAGAAATACTAATAACCAATTTCACTCACTCTGCCCCAGCTGCATATTACAAGACTGCATGCCCACTAATAAATTCAACTGCAAAGTGCCTGTCCAGTCTCCAAGGGATATTTCACACATACTCATCCTTGTGGGTCCAGCCCCACTGTTGATGACCTCTGTCTGCAAAAGCATTCAGCTCCCAAAGTTCCCTAGGACTCGGGCCCTGAGCACCAAAGCAGCACAGTGGTAGAAAGAAAAGGAAAGAAAAGGAAGAAGAAAAGAAAGAGAGAAAGAAAGAGAGAAGAAAGAAAGAAAGAAAGAAAGAAAGAAGAAGAAAGAAAGAAAGAAAGAAAGAAAGAAAGAAAGAAAGAAAAGAAAAGAAAAGAAAAGAAAAGAAAAGAAAAGAAAAGAAAAAAGAAAAAGAAAGAGAAAGAGAAAGAGAAAGAAAAGAAAAGAAAAGCCAGTGACAAAGAGATCTGGATGAAATACCATGACAGACAAATGTGGATTTGGTAAGTCAGTACAGAGTTCATTGTGTTGTCTGGCTTCTGCTTAAGTCCTAAATTATGTCTTTGGACACCTACCAGGTATCAGGAAATTTCCAGAAGAAAAGAAAAGGACTCAAGTAAGGAAGAAGAATTCCTATGACCATGTCCATCTCCTCACATTTACCTACCATGATATTAAGCTTAACAAGTTATCTAATGCCTTATGTATCTGAATAAGAATTAACTTCTATTCTTGTGTTTAGCTTTTTTCTAGTCTTCTGCTCAGATCAAATCACTTTCTCCAAAAAGCTGACTATACTAGACTTTACTTCAGTCAACCAATAAATTCTTAATAAATTCTTGCCTATTTATTCCAGTTATAATTGAGTTTATAGCACTCTCAACCCAAAGGCTTACTGATTTACATAGCACATACGAAAAAAAATCAGAAGGATGTATACCAAATGTTAACAATTGTTACCCCTAAATAATGGAATTCTAGATAATTCTTATTTTCCTCATTGTGTTTACGTGTAATTTACAAATTTTCTAAAATTAACATTAATGTCATTATTATAAGGAAAATAAATGAATTACGGTATCTTTAATTGCTAACTCAAGGATAGGCATGTCAAATTAGTGCCAAACACTTCCCTGCAATACTTGAAACTGCAGATTCTCAATTATCTTTCTTAACAAATGTCCAAAACAAAGTCTTCCAGTATTGTATTTACTGCTGCCCAGGGACTCCAACTGCCTATTCTGAACCATTTAACAGGACTGGCCATGGATCTGAAACCTAGCAGACTGAGGAGCCACACATTTCTAAAGATAATCCCATGGGTGCAAAAGAATGTGGACAGTAGGGAGGGGCTTCATGTAGGTAGCATGGAAAGGTGGGATGCTTTCTCTAAGTAGGAACTCACCCATTAAAATGGTAAAGAATAAGACTACCCAGCAACCTCTTCCTAAAAGACCTCAAAGTTCCTAATGCATGTCACAGCTCTCATCTCTGTTTTCCTTTAATTTCTTACTCCCTACTTCACTTCTCTTTGCTTTGCCAGAGCTGTCCATGATAAGGTTTATATGATGAATCACTCTGCTTAAGAGTGAACATATCAGCAGTTTCTCCAGGTTCAACTCAGAACAATTAATAGCACAATTTATACCCTGAGGTTTCTAAAGTCAGACCTAATTTTCATCAACATTAGGAAATCTTCAAGATTCTCAAAATAAACTCTACAGACTTGCTCAAGTGCCACTACTTTCTATACAAAAGTAGCTAAATTTATTGTTCCAAAATTAGTATCACAACTACCATGCTAATGCTGTCATTAGATGCCTCCACAAGCAAAGACCTCCTCCCTCCTGCAGACTCTCTTTCAAAATGCATAAGAATATAAAGGCAGCAAGCCTTAAGGAATCTTTAGGATGTCTGACTTCATCCCAACATTACCAAAAAATCATATCCATCCTTCCTGGATAGCAATAAAGGGAAAATGTGATTCAGAATATAATCCCATTTTAAAAGGAGAGATCGAAGAATGCAAGAATCAAGGAAACATTACATAGGTGCTGGTTCTTTCTAAAGAAAAAATGGTGACATTCCCCACACATAGATTTTTTTTTTAAAGATTTTGATAAAACTCTGGACATAATACAGAAATGTTAATAAGATTCTACAACAAGCTTTTCTGCTTTATTTAAGTCTGCTCTGGGGGATCCCAGGGTGGCTCAGCAGTTTAGCACCTGCCTTCGGCTCAAGGCATGATCCTGGAGTCCCAGGATCCTGTCCCACATCAGGCTCCCTGCATGGAGCCTGCTTCTCTCTCTGCCTCTCTCTCTCTCTTTCCCTCTCTCTCTGTCTCTCATGAATACATAAATAAAATCTTAAAAAAAAAAGTCTGCTCTGAGTTGAGGATCCAAAATTAGTGGCAACAAGTCCTAACCTGTCTTAATTAAATTCTCAGTAAAGACAAAAATTATTTAACACATTCTCCAACACCATCCACTTGATATTTCTGGTTTCAGTGTTCTCAGACAACATAATTCTTCATTTACCTGGCTTTATCTACCCAAAATATTGTAGTAGGGAAGTCAACCAGCAACACATGTCCATTGGCCAGCACTGAGCTCAAAATCACACCAGAATCTAAAGGACCACTTGTAAAACCTGAGTTCAACTACTCAGGTTGAGTACTTGTACATTTGTTCAATGTACAAAAATGGGATATTAATGACCAGAGCCTAATTAATGCAAACAACTAAATTTTCATGCTGTTTCATTAAATGCTTTCCCAAAATATCAACAGGGATTTGCTAAATCCACTTTCAATAAACAATAATCAGCTTAGTTTTTGGAACTATTTTAAAATAGAGGAACACTAGCGGGCTTGTTAGGGACTGATTTCCTATGAAGATGTGGTATGAACAATCTCTGTACTTCACAGGGTAATATCAATAAAAGTAAAGGAATCGCCCTTTTCAACAAAATATGTTTTCACTATAATTTTCCCATCTAACATTTCTTAATCCCTTACATAAAGAACCTATACATAACACTTTGAATCATCTGGAGATAACCTCTTTTATCAGGGAAAGTAAATGAGCGCCACTTCAAAAGAGATTTATTATTAACAGCTTCCTGTTCATAAAAGACAGGCAGAGAATTTAGTCACTTCTAAAACTTGTGGTGAGGTGTAAGGCATGGCTATTCCTTAATTGGATGCAGAATTTCCAATTAATTAAATATCAATCATAAAACTTAAGAGTTTCTTTACCTTCCCAGACCACTCCTTCTTTAAATTAATCACAAATTTGTTTAAGCTGGTTTAGAAATAACATTTGTCAACTTAACCACACTTTTCTAGAACTACATAAGCTCAAATTTATCTTTCCTAGAACTATGCTCAGAAAATGTTTTAGCAGCCTTCTAAAGCAGAGATTGGGCATTCACCTGAAAACTGTGCAAATCCCTCTGCTGCCTTCCTTACGCAGGAAAAAGCCACTAGCAAACTGGGATCATTAGGATTCAGATATAGAAAGATACAAAGAATGAGAGAGGGAACTCATACGAAGGCAACAGAAGGTGCTGTGGGCCTAAAAAGTGAGAAAAGCCAAAGTATACATGCCAACTCCAGGAAATATAAACAGCAAACCTAAAGGGACAGAAGGAAGAATGAATCAAGGTCAAGTTACCAAGTCAGTAGGACCTAAAGGTCAAGGCAAATATTAAATATAAATACTAAAGTTGTTTAATAATGTGAAAATGAACTAAAGAAGTAGTGTTGTTTGGGGGCATGATGGGGAAGTCTTCTCAATAAATTTTAGGAAGGACTCACATAAGATACTAAAGACCCTACAAACTTTGCTGATAGGTTGACATGCTCCTTCAAGTGATTAGTGAAATGTCCTCAGCAACTGGTTCTCACAACTTCAGAAGAAATGGATCTTTATAGTTAAGGAGCATTCATTGTTCAGATGGGGTTTTCTATGCTCTCCTGTCTAGTGATAGCACAAGGAATTTACTCAAGACAACATGACTCTAAATAAACAGTAATCATGGCTGGAGTCATGGATTCAGAACTGTAAGACCCAGATCCCATGCTCAGCTCCAACTCCATCTGAGCAAATCCCTCTTTGCCCTCTGACTCAGCTTCCTCATCTGGTTGATGTTTAATAACAACCGGAAGAAAGAAGAGATTGCAAAGCACATCCATGGATGGTGGAATTGAATTCTGTAATTCTGGCTTACAAAAACCTGTTCAGAGATATGAGACAGTGCTATTATAGTAAATGACCTACTAATGTACTATTCATTCTGTCACTTTTGATCTCATCTTTCCTTTGAGAAAGAGTATCAACAGATTTTCAAATGCAAAGATTGGAGGGAAAAAAACGATCCTGAGCAAATACCCTTTATGTCTCCTATTATTTAGTCCAAGATGTGTAGTAAGCACTAAGAGTATTTAGATACCAGCTACATAAAGGAGTTGCAAAATGAATGAAGATATTTATTCTTCCTTTTTCAATGAATTTACCATCAACTGTGGCAACAAAAATAAACCTCTGTGACAGTGACCTACAGTTGGTAAAGGCACATAACCAACTCCAGAGACCTAAGTAAGCACTAAGTACTCAAGATGATTAAAAAGCTGAGACTTTACCGAAAGAAGAATAAAGCATAAGGATGGGGATTTCCAAAGACAGAAAGGGAAAGGCATGCATGATGGCTCACAGATAAAAAGAATGTGTGGTGATACAAGGGTAACTGACTAAGCAATGAATGTGAGAATTTTGTGTAGAGCACAGTCAGTCATACTGACAACCATCTACTTTGTCTCTTCAAGTTGTGCCTGTCTTCAAAGCAAATACACAATCAGCAACCCTAGAGTTACCCAATAAATACTTAACAACATCGGTTATCTCAGAGCTGCAGGAAAGCTATGCACACATGAAGACTGTTACACCCTAAGAAAGGCTCACCCAGTTTCTATTCTTGCCTAAGACAGATTTTTAGGAACTGGGATTCTCTATTACAATAGAACAAAATTCATGTTAAAATAAAACATGTAGGGGCATCCCTGGGTGGCTCAGCAGTTTAGCGCCTGCCTTTGGCCCGGGGTGTGATCTTGGAGTCTCGGGATCGAGTCCCACATTGGGCTCCCTGCATGGAGCCTGCTTCTCCCTCTGCCTGCGTCTCTGCCTCTCTCTGTGTGTCTCTCATTAATAAATAAATAAAATCTTTTAAAAAAAAAATAAATAAATAATAAAACATGTAAAATCAGTCCTTAACCAGGTTTCTTAAAAGTCTTAATTTTTCAAGAGCCCAAATATTTTTACAGATTCCATTGTCAGTTTACGTAAAAATAAATTATCATCATTAAATAAACTCTGAAAAATAAATAAATAAATAAATAAATAAATAAATAAATAAACTCGGAACTTCTGAAATAAACTTTGCCTTGTATACTCAAAAAAAAAAAAAGTTGGCCAACGCCCAGTTCTTATAATGTTATATTCATTTAATCCTACTTTAAAACACACCCAAAAATGTCACTAAATAATTACTTGTGATCTTACTAAATGATTCCCTTAAAAAGGATACTGAAAGTCAATTCCTAATTATTTTTCCCTGGCCCCTAATATAAAATAGGCCTGAACATTAAAAATTTCATTATTTGGACATTAAATCAATCGACACTAAATTTTCTCCTATAGAGTGATTCATCCAAGCATGTAGATGGTTATGTCCAAGGATTCACTTCAAAAACATCAACTACAATTAAAATAGTTTTGTAATGTTTGTTTGCTATGTCCCACCATGAATGACAATTGGTTAATTTGCCTCTGATTGTGGAATCTAAGTTGAGTAAAAAAAATGCATCTTTTCACATGCCAAAATCAAACTCCTTCAAAAGTGAGTTTCTTTCCTATCTGGAATCTAGTCCTATTTCAAATGCTCAAAGACTTTGAGAGCAATCAGTTGTCTTATAATCTTATATAGGATATAATCACATATTAGCAAACTGGACTACACAACCACTACAGTCTTTTCTTCCAAAATTTATATTTCTATCATCCATTATCAAAAGGCTTCATTCTTTTCCCAACTGATCACCACTCACAAGCTGCTTCAAATAGTTACTAAGACAGGGTTACTGAGGAGTTGTTAGCTTGCTTTCTATTTTTTGTGGCCAAGCATTTTAAACTGTAATATTTGTGTTAGTTTGGGCACTTGATTAGAAATATTACTCAATATGGACATCCATCAGTAAACAGCACCTACTGGGAACATATATTATCTTTTTTAAGAAATACTTCTATATACTCCTATAACCTATTATTATGCCAACATTCAAATGAAACATGTTCCAGGAAGTTACATACATTATCCAAGTCACAGATCCAGTAATGGAAGGATCTAGACTTAGCAGGCAGTTGTGGATTTGTCTGACCCTGAAGTCTATACTCTTTTACTACAGCATGCTTCCGCTCCATTTCTATGTCTACTCTATTTCAGAACACAGGGCTCCCTTCAAGAACCCATGCTCCATCTCTCAAAAACATAACTGGCCATTGACTTGAACTCTTTGAAAGTGAGAGATGTTGAGATCTTGATAACAATGATTATCTTTTTCTGTAAAGTAACCAAGCACTATATATTACCAAATGCCCTCCAATGAGTGTTAAAATTTTCCTACACTAAGCTTAGGATTGAGCTGTTATTCCTTTACTTTTCAACAAGCCATCCATTCTATTCCTTTTCATTTCTTTTCCTCTGATTGTAAATGGCTTTAAGAGCTGTCTAAATCCATTGCCGAGTTCAAATAACTTAGCCTATAAACTTGTCAGTTTTAACTTTGGAGGTTACAGATCTGTTTAAGAGTCAGAGGACATGCAAACAAACACAAGCAGAGTTTTGTGTAAAACTGATGCAACTATTTTGGAAAATTATTTTCAAGCTCATCAAACAACTTTCAAAATGTGTATTTTTTAAAAAATAAAATAAAAAATAAATAAATAAGAAGTATTCACTCCAGGAATAAAACTACCCTAGGGTTTGCATGGGCCTAAGCTACTACGATGGATGTACACTGAAAAATAAGAATAAAATCAACTAACAGTGCATACACACCCTCATAAAATCTTAGAAGTTTAAAAGAAAAAAAGTATCCTGTAAAAATTCGCTAAGGAACATTATAATTTTTAAGACTGTCAAGGGTCAATAAATGCTTAGAATAATAATGCAATACATTAGCTGAAAAAAATACCTTTCCACTTTACAGCCCTGTTTAGAGACCTTTAAAAACACATATGACCTGTGTTTTAAAATGGCCCGTACCACTGTGGTGACCAGCTGACCACTCTGCTTTACAGGCCCATTTCCCTAATCTCCGCCATGGTGAAATATGCCAAACAGAGGTTTACCCGCACATCTCTTAGCAACATATTTGGTTTCTATTGAAAACATTTGGAGATCTGCATTACAAATGCTTGCAAACAGAGTTCTTTGCTAAGGCCCAGAAAGGTTCAGAGGGAGGATTTTCTTCTCTACTTCAAGTGCAGCAACTGTGTTTCAAAAGCAAGGCTGTTGGAGAATAAATTGAAGCCCAGTAGATGACATTTTGTCAAAACAATCTGCAAACATTTATTTTGCTGCCACAGTTCAGTTGAAAACAGTTCCTACTGAGATACTGACACTGCTATAATGTTGATTCATGCTTTTGTGGCTTCAAAAATTAATAACCGTAACTTTTGTTTTTAAATGGTTTGGAATTGCCAGCAGTATACTACCTCCAACTGGCTCTAAATAAAGCAGTTCATAATTTAACTTGTTCTCAAAAACAGGAAAGCATCTCTTTCTCTGAAGCTTTGGTTCCAAAATGGTTTTTCATGAAACAAAGTAAAGCTAAAGACTGTACCACAGCCCTTCATGCTCAAGAAGCAAGTGAGAGAGAACTTCAGGGTCCTCAGTGATGAAATCTAAAAACTAAGACTTTCAAGGGCTTTATCATCAGATGTGTTCTTTAAGTTCAAAATGCCTACGCTGTGGTCATTAAATCTTCCACAATACAAACCTCTAATGTGCATGTTCTTCCAAACTTTAATCAGAGGAGAAAACTGAGGCATCTACCCAGTGTCAAAATCTCTCTGTAAATCTCCATCCTTAAACTTTAAAGACTCTCATGGATTTCACATTTAAAATTAATAATTCTGTTTTATTATAAAAATATTTCCTTGCAAATATCCAAGTAAAAGTGATGTTTCACATAAATATTATATGCTTATCTACCCAATCCTAGGAGCAACTGGAGCCCACTCTGAAAAGGAAGTCTTCTCTGCCTCTACTAAAGAAGCTCTAAATCAATGCCTGCAGCTTGGCTTTGCAATGGCTCGACATCCGACAATGATCCGACAAACATTAACTCTGATAAAGTAATATAATGACATTCAATATCTCTTATCTATTTTTGTTCTCCCAGGAAACTCAACTCAAGCCAAAGTCCTTAAACAGTTCAATTTCTCAACCTTGGTGAGGTGTGAACTATTAACAGAGTGAGTTGGACAGGTCAGCTCTGCCTTAATCTATGGTATTTATAAGGAATCTTAAGCTTGATGCAATTGAACATAGAATACAGAGAAAAACAAAGAATTCCATGGGAAAGGGAGGAACCTAAAAAGTCAGCCAAATTCCCAGTCTCTCAAGATTCAGACAGTCATTGTTTGGCTTGATAATTTTATAAATTCCAAGAAAATCAAACGCGCTATTATTTAATATGCTTGACTTATCCAATCTGCCTTAAATAGCATGGATAATTAAGGACTGACAATGAATATGCAAAGTACCTGTAATCTGTGATCCTATCAAGCTACTAATTCATTCACAAATTTGTAATAAGTATCTCTGATGTGCCAGGAACTACGTACACACTATAGTGCTCCGGGTGGGCTCATATCTCGAAAGGGAAAAACTGACATGTAAACAGATAATTATAGTAACTGTGCAAAGTGCTTTTGATTTATTCATTCATCTAATAAGCACTTACTAAGCACCTACTGTGAACTGAGCCCCTACTAGGCACTATGCTAGGGGCTATAACAGAATAATGTTTTTTTTTTCCTTAAAGCACTTTGGAAGTCTATATCTCAACGTACCATCTCACAGAGCATGGTAAGAGGAGAGGAGACTATAAAAATAGATATGTCATGAATGGTCCTATATACTTTGATAAAGCATTTAGACTCTATCCTATGGTGCCAATAGGGAAGTATTGAGAGCCCCAAGCAGGAAGTGGCAAGAGCAGGTGTGTATTTTAGAAAGCTGTGTAGGCAATGCCATAGTTTGTGGGGGCAAGAAGGGAGGGTATTCAGCAGTTCTTACCACGATGAAGACATCTGTAGCGTTGTGATTGGTAGTTGTAAACACCTATTCAAGTGGACTGCTCTTTGCAGCTCAGCATCTGGGTGTTCTTGGCCGCACACATGTTGAGAATGTAGCTTCCTGCTGTTCATCTCCAACCGTCCGTGGCAAGGCTACCTTCCCTCAAAGGTGCACTCAGCACTCAGCATTTCTTCTGCAACTCCGTTCATAAATGCACCACTTTCAGTTATTAGGCAACATCTTACAAGATTACCTTATTTTCATGTATACTCTTCACCTACCTAAAAAAAAAACTGTGGCAAATCTAAATATATAGCATTTCCTGCTATAGTCCAGCATCCAGTGGTATTGCTTCTGATGTCAATGAGTTTAGGAAGGTAATCCAGAGCTAAGACTTCCATTTTCTTAGCTACTTTTCATTCTACATTCACCACTGCTAACCCTTGATAATCAGTTTTACTGAAGTATCCTTAAGTGGTTTTTCCAACTGTTGCAAGGAAAATTTAAGGCAGGCCTTTAGCCAGACAACACCTGAGCTGTATTTTTCAATCTTGATCATCAGATTCACCTGAGATTATTCAAAATATAGATTACGAGGTTCCTGAGTCTCAGTAGATATGAAGGAAGAGGGGTGAGTCAGGAATCTGTCTTTTTAAGAGAAACCCTAGGTGAGGTTAAGAATTAGGCTGGTTTGGTAAACCCTAGATTGAAGCTACTCTAATGAGTTCCTTATAATTAAAACAGTATTAAGCACATATTTTTTATCTTAAATACTTTAATGAAACCTAGGCAATCACTTTAAGTAATTGCCACCCATTTAATGTTTACTGAAACAGTTTACAACTAATTCACATGCCATTTTCTAAACGCTTCAGGCTTACTTGGCTTTCCTGCTGTGCCTTAAACAGTTTGTTAACCATTAATAAAGAGTGAAGAAAAATCCAAATCTGGAGGTCATTTTAACAGTAAAAGGGGCCGCCAAGAAACATGACTTGTAATTAGCAAAATACATGTGAGTTCCTTGTGGCGTTAACCAGAAACTTATGATCAGAGCTTTACAGCAAGAACAGGCCATGAATAAGCAACCTGTTTCCTAAAATAAGTCACCTTCTCTTTTTGTCCTCTGTCAATCAGAAAATATACAGAAAAAGTACTATTTTAGCAATTGACAATGAGTATTTGTGGAACAGCATTACTGATAAACTCAGGGCAAAGATATATGTAAATGAAAAATACAAATTGATAATCTAGTAAGTGGTTACTACTCTTAATGTGTAGTCCTCATTCTAAATTCTCTGCATTTGATTTTTTCCCATTTAATAATGCCAAGACCATATTATGTAGATTTTTTAGATGAGGAAACTGAGGCACAGAGATGTAAACCTGTCCAAGGTCAAAGACTGATAGGTGGCAGAGATGGGAACTGAAACTGAAAAGTCAGAGCCTCTGCTCTGACACTGAGGGACTTACAGACTTGAGCTGTGTTTGTCAGAAATAGAATAGCCATTGACCAAAAACACAGGAAGGATCTTCAAAACAAGTCAGGCTTATAACTCAGTATCCAATCCACTAGTGAGGGCCTACTATGTAGGAAGGCACTGCACTTGCGCTCCATGCTTTGGGAAATATTAACATAAAGATGAATAAGACAAAGTCCCTTCTCATCTTCACTGCTTATTCAACTGTCATCTTTCACAAGCCCTTCCCTGACTCCAAAGAGACTTCATCAATGTCTTCTGTAAGTACCCACAGGACTCTGCGTATGTCTCTCAAGCACTAGTGTGTCACTTTTCACACTGCATTACAATGAAATCCTCATATGTCTGCCTATTCTTCCAAGATATTCTAAGTTCCATGACGCATTCTGGGAACAGAGAGCAAGTATCAGCTCCTTGTCCAGGACCTAGCTTCCTAGTAGTGCCTCAGCACACTTCTGTCTCTCAACAGATGTTTCATGAATGAGTGAACAAATGAAACACAGAGAGAGGGATGCAGAAGTGAAATAACTTGCTCTATGATTCACAGTACACTTGTGGCAAAGATGAGAAAACAGTTTGTATACCCCAGCCCCACCTAGTCAAAAGTTCTAATATACTACCTGCATCTTCTCTTTGGCTAAAACTGCATGATTTCACACTTTACCATACATTATGAAACATAAAATTTTGTTCCCATTTCATCTTTATGCTTCATCTCTCATTTGACATAGTAAATCATTGTCGGCAGGGCGACTGCATACTTCAATTTCTGTTGTTAGACCATTTTCAGGGTATGCATATCTGCAATTTAATTTTCAGAAGAGTATGCTGAAGAAACCCATTCTAAAACTGAAAGTTTAGAAAGGTCAAGTCACTTGTCCAAGGTTACACAGCTAGTAAGAGACACACCAAGACTCAAATCTAACTCCAAATCCCACACTAATAACCATTGTACTATTTTTGTGCTCTCAGAGATCCAATTATCACCCCCACCTTCTACCAGAATGTGACCTTGAGGAATTTATTTAACTTTTCTGAGACTCATTTTTTCCTGACTGTATTAGATAGAATTAACATATAAGATTGTGTAAGTTCAAGGTACAAAATGTAATCATTTGATATCAGTACACATTTTGAAATGATTATCACAATTAGGCTAGTTAACACCTCTATCACTTCACATAATCACCGTGTGTGTGTGTGTGTGTGTGTGTGTGTGTGTGTGTGGTGAGAATAATTAGGATTTACTCTTTTAACACCTTTCAAGTATATAATATAGTATTGTTAACTACAGTCATCATGCTGTACATCAGATCCCCAGAATTTATTCATCCTCTTTTAACTGCAAGTTTGTACCCTTTGACCAACATCTCCCCATTCTCCACATCCCAGCTCCTAATAACCACCATTCTACTCTCTATTTCTATGGGTTCATGAGCCTCATTTTTATCATCTGTGAACTTGAAAGAGAACTCATAGGAATGATAAAAGGATTAAATGAGATAATAAATATAAACTGTCCGTCACACGGCAGGTAGTCAATAACTAAGTATTGATGGCCCATTAACTAATAACCAGATTTGACTAATGGTTCAGCACATTTGTTAACAATCAATTTAGATAATAATACTTCTATGAAATGCTGTGTTATAAAGACAACTATGTTGGAATTTCTCTCCTGACTAGGAGTTCTGGAGTGTTCCACAAAATTAAAAAGATAAACAGAAGATTCCACAATGAAAAGAGATACCTATAGATTAACATTCTTCTAGGAAGTCTTTTTACTAACCTTATTTAAAAAGGACTCTGAAGTACAAAGTTTAGAAACGTGCCCAAGGCCAACTCAGTCATTGGGGAATCTGGAACCAGAGTCTAGTTTCATGTTGTACTCATTTATTCACAGCTGCCTTGCTTCCATACTAAGGTGTGGCTCTTTTTCTAAAAGCAGTTCCAAAATGAAACAGCATTCCTACCCAGTAGAGGAAGGATCCAGAGGACTTAATTTCAGATTCAGGCTCTGCCACATACCAGCTCTGTGAATCAGGCCAAAGTTTCCTCATCGATGGAACAGGGGATGAAACCGCTTTCTCACAGGACCGCTGAGGATTCAATGAGACAATGCACAGGAATGGGCCTAGCATGGAGCCAGGAATATAACACGCACGTGACAGATGTTCATGACAGAATCTGGAGATCACAAGATGCAGCAAAACAAAGTGTTGTTGCCCATTTTCTTACAAGTACTTAAATACAGTGAAGAAGGAAGAAAGGAAGGAAAAGAAAGAGGGGATATAAGGAGAGAGGGACGAAGGTAGAGGGGATGGATAGGAAAGGAAGGTAGAAGATGAAAGGGGGAGGGAAAAACAAGAAAAGGAAATAAAAAAACCTATCTTGGATGTTATAACATCAATTGTGTTGAGAAAGAACAAGTAGGCTTCAAAGTCACACACAGCCTTGGGATTCTGATCCTGGATTATGATGGTTAACTATGGTCTTCTGTTTTATTCTCTCTGCTAATAGTAACAGCAATTGTGATTCCTAATCAAAGAATCGAAAAGCGGACAGGATGAATCATAAACAGATGCTTTTTGTCCATGTATGCTAGAAGGGTTGTTTTTCCAGCAGTGGTCTATGGGAAAGAGATTAGGAGACAAAAAGCACCTTGAGGTCTGAGCAACAAAGTCACCGGCAAACATTCTGACAGAGAAACAGAGACTTGTCTGAAACACTAATAGGCATATTGCATTGCTCTGAAATAGACCTTCCCATTGTGCAGATGCCATTTGGGCTAAATTTTACTATAAACAATGAATCTGCTTTTCTCTACTCCCAAAGAAGCATTATATGAATAATCGATCTACTGCCCTCCTATTCCATCTTAGCATTTCTCTCTCTTCCCTTCTGCTCAGTCCACAGATTTATACTTATTATGTCCTTCAAGTTCCTGAAATGCATTCACAGGAGATGGTAATGCAAAGGAAAAGAATTGCTGATGGAAATTACTTTTAAAAGAAAAAAAGGTGGGATTCCTGGGTGGCTCAGTGGTTGAGCATCTGCCTTTGACTCAGGTCATTATCTAAGGGTCCTAGGATTGAGTCCAGCAACAGGCTCCCCACAGGGAGCCTGCTTCTCCCTCTGCCTATGTCTCTGCCTGTCTCTCTCTGTGTCTCTCATGAATAAATAAAAGCTTTTAAAAAGAGAGAGAAAGGTGGTCGCAGCCTGATTCTTATGCTTTTCTTTTTGACAGATGATAAATCTCATTTATAACAGAATGTATTGTAAACACTGGAAAAATGATTACTGCAAAAAGTGAAAATGCTTAAGGAAACATGATGGAATTGGAAAAGCCATCTAAAATCCATTTACCAAAATCTATGTTTAGGTAGAGTGTATGATGTTTTGCAAATGCAAAACACCTTATTTAGGCCTAACATGGCACCATCCTCCTTTCCCATAAGGTTGCAAACTCCCAATCGTAGTGTTACCTATGGGTCTTACAGGGAAGACCAGGGTACCATCACCACTAAAGGTCACAATCGAAATACAAATGTCTTCTCTAGAAACAGGTCGCTGAAAACTATGCATTCAAGCAGGGTGCCTACCTTCCAGAATTTCAGCATACCTGGAGGGGAAGAAACAAATAGCCAAGAGCCCACTATGCAGGTACTACATTTCAAAAAGAGTGAGCTACAAGCAATGCAGTCAGATCCAAGACCCACAGGTCCACTTCCACACATTCCTTTTCCAACAAAATTGGCTGTTTTCATTGATAAGGAGTATCCGTTACCTCCCTACTCTGTGGAAAGAATCAATCACTGCAGTCATAGAGAAGAGGCATAAAGTCACAGAATTTTAGATCAAGAAGAGACCTTAGGAGTTATACAAAAATAGCATTTTATAAACAAGAAAAAGAGGTTCAGAGACATTAAATGCCCATTTTCAGCAAATCATTAGCAGAGACAATTTTTTAAATTCATAATTCTCAGCACATAGCTCTTTCTACCACTATAACACACTTTATCAATAATTTGGTTGTTTTGAAGTTTTAGGATATTTCCTTTGCTAAGACCCGGGGAGGGGGGGAAGGGGGATTCACCACCACTTCAAAGCCCAGAAAACTAAATACACAACACCTACGAAATCAAATTATGTGCCTCCTCCTCAAATCTACAATAATCAATGTCATTCCTACCTCAAACTGAAATAAACAGTATCTTATTAAGCTATACCATCTTTTGCTACATCACAAAAGCACCAACCACCAAATACAGAAAATAAAACTGGGAATGTGTCAGACTTATCATAGTAAGTGTAACTCATTTCCTCAGCACCTGTCTCCAAATGCCTAATTTCCTATGACCTAGACAACAGGGAAGCTTGTCAGTGCCAGTTGGCTGAAGTCACATATCCTTCTACCACTTTTCTGCCTCACAGATAACAAAAACTAATCTCTTAACTTGACTAATTCAATGGTTTATTCAAAACCTGAATAAAACTTCTCTTTGGAAATATAAATGATACTCATATTATGAACATCTAGTTTGTGAGACGTTCTGCTTCAAAAAGGTGTTATAAAAATAAACATAATAGCTGAACTAATAAAGAAAATTAATAAGATTTTACTAAAATTAAACCCCAGATAACATTTTCATCAGAAAAGCTGAGTTTCTAATGAAAACAACAAATAAATTGAATGAGGCCAAAGGATGAAATGAAACTGGCCACTCATCTACAAGACTGGATAGATGAAAACCAAGTCCCAAATGAAAATCAGAAGTCTGTCCAAAAACTGAGAAACACAGAACCTACCCATATCTGAACCCGAACTATTTTCTGTTGACACGTTCTAACCTGAAGATGGCCCCAGTGTCCAACTGAGGAAATACATTTTCTGGGATGTGAAACTCATCTTAGGAAATTCTGAATCTTCTGTCCAATACTGTTTGCTGTGTAAAAAAAGGACTCTCACTTCCACTCAAATAGCTAGAAAATTTCTCTGAAAAGCATAATACACATCTAATCATTTATGGTGCATTTGGTGACTCACAAAAAATATTGTTTCAAAATTTGATAAATGCTACTATTTAAGCATCAATGTAAAAGTAAAACACTATCAACCTTAACAATTAAACTCGGGATCCCTGGGTGGCGCAGCGGTTTGGCGCCTGCCTTTGGCTCAGGGCGCGATCCTGGAGACCCGGGATCGAATCCCACATCAGGCTCCCGGTGCATGGAGCCTGCTTCTCCCTCCGCCTGTGTCTCTGCCCCTCTCTCTCTCTCTGTGACTATCATAAATAAAAAAAAAAAAAAACAATTAAACTCAATCCTTCAAAATGCAGTTTTTCACCAGGCTGTGTAAAAGCTAAGCCTTTACTGATATCTGTTCTCTTTCTCCTCCTTTCTCAACCCAAAGTTGCCTGCAGAACTCCAGTACAAAATTAGCACACCTGTGATTTTTTCACTCCTTAACAGTAGCCTTTATACAAATATGTCTTTTAACCACCAAAGAAGAGTATATTAAGTTTATAGGTCTTCCCTAAGATGAAACATTCATTACTAATATTTGGGTACACCTGGGTGGCTTAGTGGTTGAGCGTCTTCCTTCGGCTGAGGGCATAATCCCAGGGTCCTGGGATAGAGTCCCGCTTCAGGTTCCCACAGGAAGCCTGCTTCTCCCTCTGCCTATGTCTCTGCTTCGGTGTGTGTCTCTCTCTTGAATAAATAAATAAAATCTTTTAAAATTTTTAAGCTAAAAAATAAATGTCATATATTGAAAATCCACAGGCAAAATATGAATCTTTATTGAAACCTTACCTCTTTTAGAAAAATTAACACAAAATGGATCATTGTCTTAAATGTAAAATGTAAAACTACAAAACTTCTTTTTCCTTTCAAATTTTTATTTAAAATCTAGTTCAATAACATACAGTATAATATTAGCTTTAGGTATAGAATTTAGTGATTCATTGCTTACATACAATACTCAGTGCTCATCACAAGTGCCCTCCTTAATCCCCATCACCTATTTACCCCAACTCCCTGCCCACCTCCCCTCCAGCAACCCTCAGTTTGTTCTTTATAGTTAAGAGTCTGTTCCCTTGTTTACCTCTCTCCTTTTTTTCCTCCAATGTTCATCTGTTTTGTTTCTTAAATCCACATATGAGTAAAGTCATACGATATTGTCTTTCCCTGACTGACTTAATTCATGTAGCATAATACATTCTAGCTCTATACACATCATTGCAAATGACAAGATTTTATTCTTTTGATGGCTGAGTAATATTCCATTGTATATAAATACCACTTCTTGTTTATCTATTCATCAGTCAGTGGACATTTGGATTCTTTCCATAATCTGGCTACTGTTGATAATGCTGCTATAAACATTGGGGTGCATATATCCCTTCAAATCAGTATTTTTGTGTCCTTTAAATACCTAATAGTGCAATTGCTGGATCA
This sequence comes from Vulpes lagopus, assembly GCF_018345385.1. Lineage (NCBI taxonomy): Eukaryota > Metazoa > Chordata > Mammalia > Carnivora > Canidae > Vulpes > Vulpes lagopus. The sequence goes on along the minus strand of NC_054835.1, from coordinate 82,427,755 downwards.
TAGGGTAGTTCTATTTTTAACTTTATGAGGAACCTCCATACTGTTTTCCAGAGTGGCTGTACCAGTTTGCATTCCTCCAACAATACAAGAGGGCTCTCCTTTCCCTGCATCCTAGCCAATACCTGTTGTTTCCTATACAGTTAATTTTAGCCATTTTGTCAGGTGTGAGGTGATAGCTCATTGTAGTTTTGATTTGTATTTCCCTGATGATGAGTGATGTTGAGCATATTTTCATATGTCTGTTGGCCATCTGGATGTCTTCTTTGGGAAAAATATTCATATCTTCTGCCCATTTATCAACTGAATTATTTGGTTTTTGGGTGTTGAGTTTTAGAAGTTCTTTATATATTACGGATACTAACCCTTTATCAGATATGTCATTTGCAAATATAGGAGACCATTCCGAAGGTTGCCTTTTAGTTTTGCTGACTGTTTCCTTCATTGTGCAGAAGTTTTTATCTTGATGAAGTCCCAAGAGTTTATTTTTGCTTTTGTTCCCTTACCACAGGAGACATATCTAGTATGAAGTTGCTACAGCCAATGTCAAAGAGATTACTGCCTGTGTTCTCCTCTAGGATTTTGATGATTTCCTGTCTCACATTTAGGTCTTTCATCCATTTTTAATTTATTTTTGTGTATGGTGCAAGAAAGTGGTCTGATTTTATTCACAAAGTGCTTTTAAATACGTTTTCTCATTTAAGACTCACAATTCCAAACTATGATAGAAAAGGGAAATGGAAACAAAGCCTCAGAAGCTGATACTACTATTAAGTGGCAGAAGCAGAACTTGAGCCAGATCTTCTGATTTCAAATACTATGCTCTTTTTACAGTCACAAGAGAAACTAACAAATTGTTAAATTTTACTTTATTTATAAATATATTAAAAAGTATGTATTTTTATATATATGTGCGTATCAATATATACATGCACAGTGTATATATATGTGCATGTCATATATATATGTCATATATAAACACACACATAGGACAAACCAGACAACCAGACAACCAGACAAGTATATGTAAGGATAAATAATCAGTAAGCAGTTTTTAACAATTAACGTGTGATATGATTCTGCAAAAAAGGCATATGATGCTGCAAGGGTAGCTCCAGTATCGTGTCAGGGATAATAATGGGATCAGAAAGCCAAAGGGGCTCAGCATGTCTACCTGAAGACGCCACCTCATTCCATGATATTGATGGTTTACAGCACAGGGTCTGTAGCAGCATGCCACCGGGCAAAGCACAGTTAACGTAGATTCTTCAAGGACTCTGTCCGACAGCCAAATCTCTAGCTGAGTTTTACAAGGACCTCTTTGTCTTGGGCCCCCTCCCAACACATGGGAAACCTCACAATGTCTCTTGCCCCTGAATACAACTAAGCTGAGCCACTGGGTATTACACTGGCTCTCAAGGGTGGCCAGCAGTTGAGCCAAGACATATTTCCAATATTTCTCAGTCTTGTGAACAACCTATACTTTGTATGAGCTTGTCTTTTATCTTTAATAAAAGATTAGGGGATATTTTTTGCCAATAATGCTTTAAAATCCAGAACAAAGTAATATCCGATGAAAATAATTTATTTTCTGCATTTTACTTCCTATCACCCAGTCAATAAGGCAAATTGATATGGCTGTAAAATGACATATCTACAAGGACAGAGTATTTCTCCCTTTTAACCTGAGACAGCAAATTTTTCAAGTATGTGTAGTAAGTGGAGAATTATTTGCAATTAGCAACTCCATGATATGCTAAACATACATAAGTAAGCCACTTTTAAAATTAGGAAAATATTGGGGCACCTGGGTGGCTCAGTGGTTGAGTGTCTGCCTTTGGCTCAGTCATGATCTCAGCGGGGTCCTGGGATGGAGTCCTGCATTGGGCTCCCTGCAGGAAGCCTGATTCTCATTCTGCCTATGTTTCTGCCCCTCTCTCTGTATCTATCATGAATAAATAAATAAAATATTTTTTAAAGATAAAATAAAATTAGGAAAATATTAAAAGGATAGTACATGTAATCAGTAAAAAACATCAAATCATATTTCAGTCTCTCCAACTTTTTTGATGCTTAAAAATTATGAGTTAGTCTAATATATCTAAAAGTAACTAATGTCCCCAAAACAAAAAATATGACCAACTCTGAATAAAATAAACTCAAGGAGCCCAGAGCTTTGCCATTTATCCAGACATTTCTTATAACAAAGAAATGTTGCATGTTACCAAAAGGTACAAATTGGAATTTTAGACTCATAGTTCATCAATTGTTACACTGAGGTAGGTCAATTACTAATTATATCTAATGCAAAACACAAGTTAATCTCTTTTTATGTATGCATTTAAATGCATATAAATCCAAAGAGAAGGGAGTAGAAAGAAAACCCGAGAGGGAACTTGACAGCAAAAGAATGAAGACAGGCTTTGATTTTCTGCTCCATTACTTATTCTATTTTATTGCTTCTTGCTCCATGTTGTTTGAACTACAGAAATAAAAACACAAGTTTTATTTGTATGAGAGAAAGAAGAAAGAAAAAAAGAAGAAAATGAAAAAACAAAATAAATTTAGAAAGATTTGGTTCAAATCAGGACCACCAAAAACCTAGAATAATCTCTGAGTGGACACAACACTTTAGAAATGGGCAGCTGCTGCCATAGATAAGCCCACGTCGATTTAAGGTAAATGACATTATTAAGGCTTTCTCAAAGTGAAAAAGCAGAAGGGGACTACCTTCTCCAATCCTCTCCATTTCCTCTCCAATCAATGGTGAAGAATCATGAAAAGGAATTCAGTTCCACGATTGCCTCCTCTCTTGGGAAAATCAAGGTAAAGCCCCTGAAAATCTCTTATATTGCTATTACAAAGGATCTGAATATTCTAAACCAAAGGTAAACCAGCCCAGAGTGACCACATTAATACCTAGGGTATTATCTGCAGCGCCAGGTCTAAACTGCCCCCATAGAATCAAGAGAAGATCCCTCTCCATCTCTAAGTACAGAAGCAGAGCAACAGTCGCCAGTTGGTGTACTGGAGTCTCATGTGAAATGAATCAAACTCTAAGCAAGATAAGAGTATTCGGTGGATAGCTGTGAGGGAGAAGAATCTCAAAGAAAGACAGGTGTGAGGAGGAGCTTTTCCCATTGCACAGTCCATGACTGACCCAGAAATTTGGTTTTAATTTGTAATGAGGAGTCTGCCTCAGAAAGGAGTCAGACTAAAATATTACCAGATACAATAGAGTAGGAGCTGAAGAATGCTTACCTCCAAAAGGAGGTCCCAACTGCTAAGCCAAACTGCCAATCATTCCAAATTACATCATAATGACAAAGCTTCAGCTATTACCTCGAAAGAGGATGCCACTTTGATATATTCTTTGTACACCACTGACCATCCAGTAAATAGACACAGATTTTGTGGATAAAAACCATGATGTTATGTGATAAAAACTTTCAGATCTGTTTATGCCTTGACCCAGCAATTCTATTATTTAGAATTTATCCTGAAGAAATAACCATGGATGTGCTCAAAGATTTAACAACAGAAATGTTTGATAAAGCACTATTGATGGTAACCAAAATGAGGAAGAACCCAAACTCCAAAACAGGGAAATGGTTTAAGTAATTATAGTACATCTCTACAATAAGCCATTAAAAATAACATTGGGTTTGTTATAAAACTACATAACAATCTAAAAAGATGTTCACTGAGACACTGTTAGGAGAAAAGAGCAGACTTTGAAGATAGTATTTATAGTATGATATAATTTTTATAAAAAATATGTTTTAATATACAAACTTAGGAGACTATACCTAAAATATTAATGACTACAAATCCTATATAATTGCTATGTTTTCCATTTTTGCTTATCAATATTAATTACATTTTCTTTAGTACTTATATATACCACTTTTACAGTAAGAAAAATATTTTTGAAGTAAAATACATAACTCATAAATCTACATCTACAACCACCATGCTCCTAAACTTTAGTCCTTTGTCTCCAATTATTTCCTACAGAAGTGAGTTCTGTTCCCCACTTCTATCATTAAACTTCTTTCCCTCAGTCTTCCATATCTAAAAACTTAAAGCCAGAATAAGCATATTTTATAATTCTAGCATACCTAAATGCTCAAAACTGTAGAAAGGAAAATAAATAGTCTCCAAAAAGTAATGAGTTGTAAAGAACATTTTATAGAACAAGATTGACATTTTTGGAGGAAAAAAAAAACTATCTTTTTGACCAGTGATGTTTCAAATTAAATATAGCTGTAAACATAATATTTGTAACAACTGCGGGTTCCATTCATTCTTTATATATCATTGGCTGAAGAAAGCCAATGACTTTTAAGGCAGCTAGTCCTAAAGTTTAAATTAAAAGAGAATATAAAATGAGATAGAATTAAGTTTGGTAAGGAGTAATCTGTCTTTAGTCCTTAAATAGGTGGCATGTGTATCTTCTATAATTAATGGCAAAATCTCCCTCACAAGCAGTTTCCACATGCCTTACTTAAACTACAGCTAATCAGTCTCTGATTCATCATGTGTACAGGAATGCTCTCCTAACAGGCCACACTTGCTAGCTCACTGCAAAAGAAAGATTACTGGGATCCCTGGGTGGCGCAGCGGTTTGGCGCCTGCCTTTGGCCCAGGGCGCGATCCTGGAGACCCGGGATCGAATCCCACGTCAGGCTCCGGGTGCATGAAGCCTGCTTCTCCCTCTGCCTGTGTCTCTGCCCCTCTCTCTCTCTCTCTCTGTGTGACTATCATAAATAAATAAAAATTAAAAAAAAAATTAAAAAAAAAAAAAGAAAGAAAGATTACTACCCACTCTACTGCCATTAAAAAAAAAAAAAAAATTTCAAATGTGTTTAATCTCTTTCAAGGCCAGTTGTTGACATACATTCCTCCCCCCAGTCAGGTTCCAACCAATGTAAAGCATCCAAACATGAACTTACATCAATCCATGATCTACCAGGAGTCTACCAAAGTCACCAACAACCTTAATCACGTGCCAAGGGAAATAACAAGGAACAGGCCACTCTAGAATAAAGATGCATTTCATACCTGTCAGGGAAATCTGTTCCACTGTACTATTAGACAGCTTGACAAAGGAAACCTTTCCTAAGTGGAGAATTTCCCTCTCTCTTAATCTCACAGAAATCTTACTGCCATCGAGCTTAATTTTTCCGAATGTTACACCTTCTTCCAGAAAGAATTTATGGTAGTTACTAATATTTTCCTGGTTCTGGAGGAAACATGTAAACTATCTCCAGAAATTTCTGTCAGATTAAGTTCTCCTTTATATCCACTATGTAACTGAGGAAGCTAACTTTTTACTTGAAATTTATCATGTACTCCAAAACCAATTGTGTAATAATTACCTAATTCCTTCATTAATTCATGAAAGCTCACCCTTTCTACTGGCTCACAGTAAAAGAAAACTCATACTTGAATGAGTTTCTATGCAAAGAACTTAAAGAGTGCCAGGGATATGTCCTGGGTTATATATAATGGATGCCTGAAAGCCCAAAACACATGAGGTAAAAAGAAAAATAAGTTACCCTCAGTGTAAGTACCAAGAGAATTATCTAACTGATCCTTAAGAGCCACCATTCAATTGACTTTGAAGAAGGAGGTTTTCACATAAGACCAGCCATCTGTGGACTTGCAAAGTCAGCCCAGTGGAGCTTAGGGAACCTAACTGGTCTCCAATCACTATGCTGTTAAAGGTATCTTTCACTGTATTCTATAAAGTCCTCTTTATTTCTTTCTGGATTCTGTGTTGGCGACACTTTTGCTTCTCCTAAGCAAATGGCTTGTTTTTAATTCATTATGCCTATAAATTCAGTAAGTAATCAAGTTTTGTATTTTTCCCCAGCTGGAAGAAAACTTAATAACAAAAGTGAAGCCCACATATACCAGATGACCATGACTGCTCAATGGTTTCTATTTGTTCTTCTTGATTCCAGAAGTCTCTATCATTCCTTCCCCTTTCGTTTCTCATTTATTTACTTTTTTTTTTTTTGTATTCTTTTAGTTTCTATAATAACTATATGTCACCTTGGTTCTTTCTAGTAATAAGATGGAGTTCAAATAAGTAAATGTAGAAAGTTATGAGACCTTTTGAAAATTACTGGCTCGATTCACTATATATCCTATAATAAACAGCAGTTTTTGGGAAATCAAGAAGAAACACACCACCATATGCATCACAGTCAAGTATTAACTGGGAAGAGATGAGCAGAAAATTTTCATATTCCCATGCAATCCAAGTTTAAAGCACAGTTTCCAGTTCACCTACCTAAATTACATTATATAGAGCACTAGAAAACAGTATATTTCATATTAGAGAAGCAGCACAAGAAATTCATGTTTTACTAGAAGAGACATGAAAAGATATAGAAACATTAAATCCTCAATTATAGGCAAGCTATATTTAGCCCCTCGTTAGTTCTGGGCAACTACCACCTGAACATAACAAAAAATGAGCTAAAAGAAATAAAAAAATTTAAAACCCATCTATACTTTCATCCATTCTCAATTAGTTTTTGTAATATGATTATAAAATATTCAAAATCACATATCACATATTTAATTCACCAGAAAAGCACCACATTTTCATATAATTACATCCAAATTAGATCATCTTATACCTATAATTTCAGGTTTTATAAATATAAAGGAGACCACCACTAATTAGTTGAAAAGGAGACAGATTAAAAAGTTTTTCTTTCTACCATTTTCTCCCTCTGAGTCATGAGAAAGTTTCTGCTGCCTTTTAAAATTCAAGTTCTTCACCATATCTAACACAATTGCACCTCCATTTATTCAACTAAACTGATGATATTTCTTATAAAATGGTTATGTGCTTTTGACATAGCATCAATAATATGTCATTAAATGTAGAGCTTTGATTCAGTCTGACCAAAATTTCTTTGGTGACTCCACTTCCATGTAAATTAATATTAATTATTTTTATAAACTTTAATCTATTTTCCATAATACAACATTTGTGACAAATACTTCAGGATCAGCTATTAGCATACACCAAATAACAGTACCCATGATGATGCTCTCCAATACTGCTTGGGTTTTACATTTTCCCCCAGATTTTCCCCAGAGCCAAATATGATCTTATGAACCCAAGTAATTCCAACAGTTCAGCTTTGAAAGTTTCTCTCTCACATAACAACACATCAAATCACTTGATCAGTCTGTAGGTATACCATAACTCTAACCTCAATTCCTTCAAGTGACCTCATAATTTTTCTTGAAATATTGAAGACCCGGATACCCAGTCATATGTGCTAAAGCAATTATAGAAGGGATTATTTATTAAACATTAATCTTATAATGGCAGAGTACCTAGAAAAATCCCTGATGCACTTTTCCACTGAAACCTTACTGGAAACACATTTTTCTGAGTCTCCAAAGATCTTTCCCTTAACAAACCTGATAGGCCTTTCTCAAGCCTCCAATCCCCTTGACCTCTATGCTTCATTTAGCACTGTTGAAATTCTCTCCTCGCATGGTTTCCCTGGATGTTCTCTGTGTTCTTCTACTACCTCTTTGTCTCATTTGCTGACTGTTCTTTTTGTCTGCCTCCACCCGCTTGGCTGGCAACAGCTTGAAGGTTCAGAACTTGGCTCTCTGCATTTTTCCCTCAGTATTCATCACTATGAAGCCTACACCAGCACTAAATGAGCTATCACCTTGCATAGATGCCTCCAAAATCACCCATTAGGGCTTGACATCTCTAACTGTGATTCCATATCCAGTTATTGACCATCTATTCCATATCCAGTAACTGACCAGTTACTGGTCATCTCAGGCTATGACCCCTGACATCCACAATGTAACATCGCAAAGACAGAGCTCATTTTTTCCCACCCCCTGAGACTTTCCCAGCACCCCCACACAAAGTCCTCATTATCTTATACCTGGATTACAAAACGCCCCCCTAGCACTCTTCCCACCTCTAGTTCTACCACTCCAATCCATCATGAACACTGCTGCCTAAATAACTACCATATCTATCAATTTCAGCACATTGTATACATTCAGAACCTGACATGTTCCTACTGTCTGCTCCATCAAATCACTAATAAAATTAATCACAAATTATCAATAGCCATGGGAGTTTCATCTTGACCAAACCAATGTGTTTAAGAACCACCACTTATGACTTGCTTATTGTCATTTCCAAATCTGTGTCCTCGCACACCTTTCTTCACACTCTTCATCCTCACTTCTATTTGCCAATTTATGTTTCTCTCTTTCTTTATTATCCAGTTCAAAATTCAGTTCCTTCTTCCCTTATCCCCATATATTTACCACCTCTCCCCTAATTGCTTGATACTTAAATATTCAACTCACGCTATGTTCTTTTCACTTATTGATATGCTACTTGGCAAGTGATGTCAATTTGTGTCATATGTACATGTTATCTTTATCCCTGTTAGATTACAAAACTCCGAAACAAGGAATATCTCTTACTTATAATAATATTTTAGTGCTTGTAGAAAAACATTTATAACATTTTGGTGCTCTGTACTGTACATGACCAGCAGTTATCCACTAACTAGTTGTTAATTATAAATAGTGTCATGTTTGGTCAACATCATAATCCTATATCCAGATCCTATAAGAAATACTACACATTCAATGCACATTTCAACCAGTAGTCAAAAGAGATACAATTTTCTTCAATAAAAAGTGTTACAATATTCCATTATAGACCTTTTTTCTCGTCAGATTAACTTTATTTTTTTTCTTATGCTCTCCACTTTAACTCATCTACTTGCTAAAAAGAAAAGGAATGATTTCTTACCTAACCTAATTACTTGCTCCTGCCTGTACTGGAAGCCTGGCTCTCCTATCTACTTTGCTTAGTGCTACCCTCACAGGCATAAGAAAGCCTATTTTCAAGGTCAGCCTAGGCCTCTCCTTAAGTCCCTGGAGTTTGAGAACCTAGAATATAATTCCACCAGCCACCCAGAAATCAAGAAGCAACCTGCATTTGAATGAAAGATATAAACAGTCATACATATTCTGATGTCAGCCATACAAAGGAGAAAGACGATTAGAATTGACTTTCTCTTACTCAGAATGGAGTGAGGGAAAAAGCAGAATACTCTGTATAGCATCTCCATGGAGATTTTTAATTGGATAAATAACTGAACTATGCAAGATGTCTCAAGTGAGGATATTGGCCTGGTGGCTCAAGATGCCCTTGAAAGCTCCTACAGAGGCGCTACCCTGCATTTGCACTCCTGACTCCTTGTTTTCAAGCCAAATCATCAAGAGCTGCATGGTCTGTATCCATTAGAAAGCAAGGCCTCTGACATTTTCAATGACTCTGACTGAAAGAGAAACATTTAGCAAACACAGGCCTAAACTGATGTATCCCAGATCTTCCACTCATTGCTTTCAATTAGGGCACCACGCAAGATACAATGAATTTAAGTAAGACTCTTTCTGAATGCTGCTTCTTTATGGCACAGTCCCTTAGACTATCAAAACCAAAAGGTATTAATATGACATCATTAAGTATTAAAAGCCAGACAGTTCCTAAATGTACTTTGGTAGATAGAGAATTAAAAGATATCAGGATATATCAGATCCTGGGAATTTTTGTCACGATCAGTAATAGATAATACAAGCTATACATGATGAAAGCTTGACTTTAGATTTAAAAAAAAAAAAAAAAGATGCTTCAAGTCATTTGTTCACACTGAATCTTGGTGAAATTTCGTAAATAGAAAATACTTTGTTTTGGTCCATAGTTCAGAGTAGGATACAGAACAACAACAACAACCAAAAAAATTAAGCATTTTGTTTATTTTTTCTGTATTAAAAATGATCACTGGATTACAACCAAAACTACCAAAACCAAAATTTTTAATTTCAAATTTCATAAAGAAACCCAGGATAAGTACAAGATCAATGAAACTTATCCAGGGCAGGGGTGGCGGGGAGGGAAGCCCTAGCACAACATAAGATATATCTGATGAAAGCAAACTTCTGATTTAAAACACTAAGGCCACACTGTACACTGAAGATATAGACATGATCACTGCCAAAGGCATAAACATGAAGGGTTAAATGCCAGTTGGTATTAGTAATGAAAATATGATCCCATAAAGGAAAGATTGAATGACACCCAAAAGCCAATAAAACACGGGACAATTCTATTGCTTCTTCAGGAAGAATGGCTAACATTATTAGAATGTATGTAGACCAAGACTTAAGCCTTTCTCACCCTTTGTACTTTCACAGTGACTGAAGACTATAAAATGTTCTTTTTACCAAATTTTCTAAAAATGGACAATTTCCTTTTATTTGGTTTTAATTTTTATACTTTGAATATATACTTTCCTTCTAATTAGATCTCCCTGTTACTTTCTGTTCTTTCCAGGGTGAGTTATAGTAGTATGGCTTTGTATAATGCATATGGGCAACTTGTTGCAATGTGCACTGGTAACTTGCCTAGAAATACTACCACTCATCCTTCTGAGAACAGAGACATCTGATTAGAAGACTGTAATCAACCCAGGCAATCTGCCTTCACCCTACCCAGGGTAAGAGCATGAACTTTGGTGTCAGACAAACCTAGCTGAAATCTTGGCTCTGCCATTCACTAAGGGCATGACCTGAAGAAGTTACTGTTACTTTTAACCTCATCTGGAGCCAATTAAAAAGAAAAGGTTGTGAATATACAAATAATAACGTTTATTTCACACTGTTTTTAAGAGAGGATAAACAGAATGTACATCATGGTCCCTGGCACATAATAAATCCTGCCTAATTTTCAAGAAAAAATAATATAGGTAAGAGTATCACTTCTACCATTTATTCATAACCTTGAACTTTCTACTTCATAAAATGTAAATAACAATACTAAGTGCACAAGATTGTTACAAAGATTGATGAGATGTTGTCAGTGAAAATACTTCTTGACGGTGTATCTATACACAAAAGGTATACACAAAAGGAGGGTAACATTATTCTGCTCAACTTAATAAACCGAGTGTTTCCCAGATGCTATAACCAAAGGCAACATATAATGCTTGACCTGACTTTGCACAAGGTCATAGAAACTGCTAGTGATGATTCCAGTTTGGTTAGTGTTTCTCTATCTCAGTAGGGCACAAGGAGAAACACACACGAGGGGAAAAACAGAAGTCTCCAAAGCAAATGATCCTTTGACAATACAATACAAAGCATCTAAGTAGGAAAGTAGGTAAGTAGGAAAGCATCAACTTATACATTCAATGCTTTTCAATGCTCAGTCTTCTGACCACTTGCAAGAGAATGCAAACAGAGTGCTTTTATAAGACACTTCTGAGCAACACCCCAACCAGTTAGTCAAAATCTCTGGGAGTGAGGTCAAGAATCTGAATTTTTAACAAGACTCCAAGAGGTCTGGTATCCAATCAAGTTTGAGAACTTCTGCCTCAAAGTTTTGTTACAAAAAAAATCACAAATAAGCACAGTTAGTACTCGTCATTATGGAAAACTGTCCCCCCCCCCAAAAAAAGGAGGAAATAGATCTCACCCCAAAATTTTAATCAAAGTACAAATTTTGAAATGGATGGGGTACACAAGATTTTTTAAAAATCAAGATTTTTCTCTTACAAGATTTTTAAAAAATCAAGATTTTTCTCTTACATACATCTTTTCAATGACATTTCATAAAGTAATATAAACATTGATTTACAGCTGGTCATTATTCAATAGTCCGGTTTCCCTGTGCTCCAGACACTGGCACTTGCTTCCCCTTAACACTTGCACACTTGTTTGTGCCAACTCTTTCAACAAAAGTTAAAAATCAGCATACTTCAAGTTCCAAGGCTTCACCAAGCCCCAGCCTTCACTGAACTTGCCTGAAACACAACCACCCATCTTTTGAGGCTAGCGACATCTAATGAGAGGATTATAATCAACACAGGCAATCTGCCTTCACACTCTCCTGGTGAACCTGTGGGGAGTATCTCCACTCAGAATACTGCTGACAGTGCTTAGTCACATTCACACCAGTTCTTCTTTCAGCCTGAAGGTTACCAGGAACCAGTATGGGTTCACGGAGAATGTGCTATACCAAAATAGCCTCATTTCTTTTTCTGATTAAATGACAGCATTATGGGAGGGATTGGGGGGGGAGGCCCCAAGAAAGGCCCACCACCACTTCCTCAGGGGCAGAGGAGCTGGAGATTTAAGAATTGGCAATACTCTCTTAGTGTAGTCACACTTAGATGCTGGGAGAGTCATGCATCCCTGAGGACAAAGAAACAGCATTTGGGATGTGCCCAGACCTCATCCTGTGTCTTGTTCTTTGGCTGGTTCTGATTTGTATCCTTTATAATAAAACTGTAATCATTAAAAAAAAATATGCTGTACTGAGATACAGAAATACTAACCAAATTGGAATCATCACCACAGCATCATTAAACTTGAATTAAGCAAAATATCTAACCTTACCCCATAACTAACTTACTTAGTAGTTACCTTATGAAGAAGCGCTTAAGGCTTTGGTCCCTCATAGAGTAAACAAAGAATGACATTTGTATGTCACACTCAAGTAGAGAGATAAAACTACTTGACACCTGGGTCCACTAAGGCCCTGCCCAGCTACCCAAGAACTGCAAAGATCCATTTCTCAGTACATCTGTAATCTATTGCTGCAGGATGTCAGCTGGGAAACATACTTCAAGGAATATCACTCTATAACTACACAATGGTCTAACCATTTTCCCCACTGAGGGCACCAGTCTGGATATCAATGAGTGAAAGATGTAGATTGGTAGTATTTACCCAAAGGGACTAAAACACCAGGAAACCAAAGAGGACTAGAGGACTAGTGTGAAACTGGATATAAGAAGAAAACTCAAAGTATAAGAAGACAGAAATATACAAGAAAAGAATGAGAAGCAAAACCACTCATGGGAGCAAAGAGGTTCCAAGACCAGGATGTATAAGTGGGTCATTGTCTTCGTTTAAAGGCAAAGGTTCAGAAAGATGTAAACACAAAGAGAGCTGACTGATGAACCACAACCAGCTCAGAGAAGTAACGCACTATTCTATTTGACATTGTTAGCAATGACTTGGAAACTTAGAATAAGCTTATAGAAACATCGAGTCACCCAAAGCTAAGAGATTTTACAATTCCTTCTTATTTTCAAGGGCTATCATGTGAGAAAAGGAAAAGGGATTAATTGTATTATGAAGGGCACAATTAAGACCAAAGGGTCAAAAACCACTGGAAGGCTGACTCTGATCCAAAGTAATGAAAGGCATTTTAACAATTAAATTTGTCCACAAATGGAATGGACCACAGTGCAAGCAACGAGCTCTCTGGCCCTAGGAGTGTGAATTATGGTCAGCTGGAAAAATCGTCACAAGGATTTCTGCTTTGATGAGAGAGAGAATAGCTGGCCTTTAAATTCTTTGTGCTCAAATTCTTCAAAAAATATTTTGGGAGAAACCAACTCTTTCTACCATGAAAGGAGTAGTAATGAATCTGGCAAAGAGTATAACATCTAAAATGATCCCAGGCTGAATTACAAGTAGAAGCCCTTTATTTCCATTCTGGGAATATAACTGATAGAGGCTTATTTTTACCTATGACATCATACTACTACTAGCACTACTCCTATTACCCTTATCACTGTGGGTTAAGTTTCCAACAGAAGTTTACAGACTTTATAAGTCAAGACAAAGACAGAAGAAAAGGACCCTATTCCTGAAAGCTCACTACTGAGAAAATATGAGATGATTGTTCACTCTCCTCCTTCAGCATAAAAAAGTAAAAGAAGGAGGGACCTGCAGGAAGAGGACTATAAAAAGCTCACTTGGGTCTGAAAGGATGACACCGTGGACCAGCCTGGGATCAGCTTACACTGAACTCTGCACAGAAGTTCCCTAAGACCTGGAACACATACAAAACCAGTGGAAATTTTGTAGAAGAAGAGTAATCAAAGTTCCGGACCCAATCCGATTTCTGTAAATAGCAATAAATTATTAACAAACAGGTACAGTTTGGTGGTCAACAGGCATGAATCTTAAGAAAAGAAAGTGGGGATGACAGAGCAATAATGTTGACTCAAAAGCCACTCTCCCAACAGCCTAAAATTTTCTTCCCTGAAAATGACATACAGAGACCATGGACTTGCACTTATAAGACAAGAGTGGCCTTCATACCAGGTCCTGCAGAGATTCTGCTGCCTGCCCACATACAAAGACTAAGACATTCAAAGCAATTGAGGCAGAACTAGTTCAGTCTGTGTGATTCTGAGAAGCTCCTTCTGTGAGTCAAATGTCAGGACTGCACACATTTCAGCTTCTAAAGACACTCTGTACCTAGATCATCCTCTTATCCCAGGAGACATCACCATAAAAAGGCACATAAAGATCAAAGATAGAAATGAGGTTTTCATTAAAAGGTTTCCCAAGACAATGTAAGAGAAATAAGGATCAGGGGAGGAGGAGAGAGAGGATGAAGGTCATAAAGATATTAAAGAAATATAAAACACATCAGCAGAGCCATGGTCATTGTTTGTTGCTGCACAGAGCCAGAGCAACAGTTTTAGGTTGTCATAAAAGACAGAGTGGCAGGGCATTGGGTAGGTATTTACATAATAAAATTTTGCTCATCATATTTATAACCAAGTCTATTAGATATTAGACCTCAGCTTAAATGTATTGGTGTCATTTTCTTTGCATATTTGAAAAATCCAGTCACCAGTCATGGGTGTTTCAATCATTTATACTGAGTGGCATGGTCGTGATCCAGTTAAAATCAGCTTTAGGGCTGCTTTTTCCCCCTAATGCAGCTACTTATTTGTTTGCCATACACTACAATACACTGGCCAAATGGGTTGTTTTCTGGTTTTCCACTGAGCCCACTTGTAACTTTACCAAGCCACAGCTTTTTCTTTCCTAAGAGCTCAGATAGTTTTTCCATTACTTTCCTGTTATAACCCCAAAGTAAACTTTTCAAGGTTTTTTAACAGGGTTCATTAAAAAGCCGCTCTTTTTCAGAACTTGTACCACTGAGCAAGAACTGATATTGTGAAACAAGAAATCTAAGAATGAAATAACGTGCATCATGCAGTCATCTCACTCAGGAAATTAAAGGGAAACAAAAAAGAGAGAAAATAAGACAAATGCCCCTTACTATTAATCCCTGATGTTGTGTATTGTTCAAGACAAATCAACAAACTGCATATCATTGGCAATACTAAGATATTTCTAATGGACTGTCAACTCCAACACACAATATTTAATGTGGCAAATATTTCTGAGAGAGAATCAATCAATTAATCACTGTGGCATTAGATACATGGAAATGCTTGACACAATACATATTCTATATGTCAAAGGGGGCATTTCCACAACACATTACAGTTTTAAAAATGCTCTACTCAATTATCATTTCTCATATCAAGGTTTTATATTCTAATCAAGAGAAAATGAATGCCGAATCGTAACCAACTCAACAAGAGAAAATGCTGCCATTTCACAAAGAAATTTCACAGAACTATGAAATACGAATCTGGAAGAGATCAGCTAGGGACCAAGACCCTGGAGCTCATATTGATTATCTAAGTTACAGGAAGCCATAAAACACTTATTACAGGTCTGGCAAATATTTAATCCAGGCCTCTTGATATCACCTTGCTGCTCTTTCTTCTACATGATGTTCTCCTCAGAACAAAATTCAGATGCACTCATCTTACCTAATCATTCTTCAGCATTGTATTAAATATGAAGTCAGACTCCAATGCCACCTTGCAGACCTTAAGTAGAGCCCTGCACTGTGACTCCAGGCCCACTGCAGGACCTCAGTGCCAAACACAAGCTACAGTGCCTGTTTTGTCGTCCAACTCCCAACCAAGGACAATGCATTCAAGTAGCACCCACTTCTCTGCAGGAGATATTGTCTAATATAAAAAGTACACAACATAACAACTTTGCATGGACATTTTGATGTAGACAATAACTGTTAAAGGAAAAGATTAATTTTAAAAACAAACCTTGGCCTAAACCTCACCCCTTATACAAAATGTGACTCAAAATAGATCACAGATTTAAATGTAAAATTTTCTTGATTTTAAATAACAACAAAGGGAAAAATCATCAGAACTAGGACTTAGTGGAGAGTTTTTAGACATGATTTAAAAACCCGTAAAAGAAAAAAACTTGACAAACTAGATTTCATCAAAACTTAAAACTTTTGCTCTGTGAAAGACCCTGTTAAGACAATGAAAAGACAAACTATGGGCTGGGAGAAAAAAATTTGTAAATCACATATCAGACAGCTCATACCTAGGATATATACAGAACTCTCAATAGTAAAAAAAAATAAAATAACCCAATAAAAATGGGTAAAATATACAAAGACATTCCACCAAAGAGTGTATATATAAAGGGCAAACAAGAATATGAAAATATATCCAACCTCACCAGCCATTAGGAAAATGCCAGTTAAGATTATCCCTATATACAAATTAGGCAATCCAAATGAAAAGTAGTGACCCCATCAAGATACTGGTGAGGATGCAAAGAAACAGGATTGCTCATACATTGCTGATAGGAAAGCAAAATGGTACAACCACTCTGAAAAATAGTTCGGCAGTTTCTTAAAAAACTAAACACACATTTACTAAACACACAGCTGAGCAAGTGCACTCATGGCATTTATCTCACAGAAATAAAATGACGGCCATTCAAAAGCCTGTACATGATTGTTCACAGTAGCTTTATTTGTAATAATTTGAAAATAGAAATAACCAAAATGTCTCTTAGTAGGTAAATAGTTAAACTGTGATACACCTATGCCATAGTTTTCTACTCAACAATAAAAAAACAATTTGCAACAACTTGGATGGATCTCAAGAGCATTACACTGATTAAAAAGAAACGAATCTAAAAAGTTCACATACTGTATGATTCATTTATATAACATTCATGAAAAATGACAAAATTATAGAAGTGGAAAACAGATTAGTAGGTGCCAAGGGTTGAGGAAGGTGTGAAAGGGAAGGTTGTAACTATAAAAAAGAAGCCCTAGGAAGGTCTTCGTGGTTTGTGGTGGTGGTTATGTCAATTTAGACAGGGGTGATAAAATGACATGGAACTATATAACAGTCTATAGCATGCCAATGTCAATTTCCTGGTTTTGATATTACACTCTTATTATATAAGATGTAACCATGGCAGGAAATGAAGTAAAAGGTACATAGGACCTGTATATACTCTCTTGCAACTTCTCGTAAATTTTTTTTTTCAAAATAAAGTTTCTTTTTAAAAAAACTATATTATTCTAGTTTGAATTGCCACAGATCATTCTAGACTGAATGCCACAGTCCCTCCCCTTGGAAAGGTCTCCACTTGAACTTAGAACTCACTCCATCACTAACTGCCTTGGAAGCTCTAGTTCTACCCCCATTTGCTTTCATTTTGCTCTTCCAGTGTCTCTTAGCTTCAGAAGAATTTGGCAGCCACATCCTCATGGATTTGACCCTCAACCTCATTCTTTCTGAAGAAAGAAGGAAAATTTTTCCACCCTTCTAAAGCTCTGATGTTGGTGGAAATTCAAGTTATTAGAAACTGCTGCCCAATACCGGAAGGAAATATGGTAGAGAAAACACTTGTTTGAATGCTAGAGGCCTAGATTAACCCTTCAGGCCACCTTGGCCAAATCACTTTTCCTCAGTCACCTGATGCATTAAATGTGGAGGTTTAACTGTATAATTTATATGTCAGCCTCTCCCATCCATTACTACTGCCCTCAAGGCACTATGAGAAAAAGAAGAGCTAAATTTCAGAGAAAAATCTTACTATCTTGAAACTTTGAAAGGCGGAAAATCAGTTCTAGAATGTACTTTCATTTAATCATCTCCCTGTCACC
Source organism: Vulpes lagopus (assembly GCF_018345385.1). Lineage (NCBI taxonomy): Eukaryota > Metazoa > Chordata > Mammalia > Carnivora > Canidae > Vulpes > Vulpes lagopus. The sequence goes on along the minus strand of NC_054835.1, from coordinate 82,409,847 downwards.
ATTATTTTAGGGAAAATTATGATAGCCAGTTGGAATAAGTCACAAATGAAAGGAAAATGCTTCAGGAAAAATTGTAGAAAGAAAGGGACAAAACTTTTCAAGGACAAAACTTTTCAAGGCACTGTGCCAACTACATTTCCAGTCTAAATGACCCTTTGCTCAAGACAGAATTGTTCTTGGGGAGGAAGAAAAACAAAACAAACAAAACAAAACAGTGTTCTGTTATTTGGACTTATCTTCCCTATTCATTTGATTCATTCATATATTCACTCTGGTGACAGCTCAGGGCAACTCAGAAAAGACCGCCTCTGGCAACCATCGAAGTAAAGGCTTTTCCTGTGCCTGCATCCTTTGGGGCCACTCCTGCTGTTGCTGTGAAAGAATTTTAAAGCATTTTTTTCAATCAAGGAAGGAAGCAAAAGATCCCCGGCCTGTGAATGAGCTGAGGACATTTCTCCAAAGGAATCAACGAAAGACAATAAAGGGTCATTTGGCCCTAAGGGACACCCTGGAATAAAACACAGAATCTAGCAACCTACTTCAGACTTTTTATTTTATTTTGTTTTATTTATTTCCTCTCTCTCTCTCTCTCTCTCTCTCTTCTTATTTGTGACTATTTGAAGAAAAAAAAAAAAGCTCTTTTTGACAACTTTTAACTGATTAGTTTATCTAGTTTTCATAAAACCTAATTTACAGTAGAATGTGAGAGCTGAAGAAAATTTAGAGATTACCTCTACAAAACCCTCATTCCACAGCTCAGTAGATTGAAGCCCAAAACCATCAAGAAAGTGCCCAATGTTAAAGAGCTGGTGAGTGGCATAGCCAGACTAGAATGCTTCTGTACCAGCTCAGAGCCCTCCCCACTTTACTACAGTCCACCCTCCTCCCTTTCAGGCTGGAAAGAAATTCTACGGAGTTTGCTAATTAGAGCCTCAAACTTCTCCAAGGGTGCTAACTGCATATAAGAACACAAATTCTGACACCTAAATTACCCAGGAATATTCTATTTGGTGACCCCCATTCCTTGCCAAACTGCTCTAATTCTTCATGTCTAATTCTATTTGAGTGGACTCAGAACATAGATTACCCCATTCTGAGTTGCCGGGCAATCTTAGATGGCACATATTTATTCAAAGTTTATAATCTGCTGGTGATAGGCAAAACAATTCATATTGATCACTTCATTTAATCATCACAATCACTCTGAGTTAGGTAGTATTATCCCCATTTTTCAGATGAGAAAACTAACACTTAAGAGAAGTTAGTAAAATGGCTCAAGCCACACATCTAATCAAGTCAATCTGATTTCAGCATTCAAGCTTAACCAATATACTTCTCAAACCTGCAGACTTCTTATCACTTAACTATTCCTTCAAAATGATATGCCAGTTTTTTCTTGATCAGCATGCACATCTAGAATTCTCAATCCAAAACTCAGCTCAAGGAACAGGTGAATTTTAGGCAAAAGTACGCTACTATCAGTCCTTGAAACAATGTGCCCTACCCTGTGAAGATACCTGTCAACAACAATGCCATAAGATTGAATTTTCTAGGCTTTTAACCAGCTTTTGATTCTGTGGATTGAACCAAACTACATGAGCTCAGTGGAGCCTCCCCATCATTTGATTCTTTCCCCACAATAAGGATTAGGCTGGGCAAAAGTGGTCTCCTCCTAAGTGAGCTAGCAATCTTACACTGTTTTTTTGCATCTCTGCCCCGATTACTAATTTCTATTTTTAAGGATTTAAAATGTCTTGCATATGAACTGGTTGCTTTGTAACCTGCAACACAGAAAAGGAATATGATTTCCTTTATTCAATTCACCATACAGAGAGCAGACTGGTGCAGTGCACAAGCCATTCATCAGCTGTCTGCCTTGGGTGACTTACTCAACTCTCTCTGTTTCTTCATCTAGAGAATGGAGTTAATAATTATACCTCCCTCGTAGGCTTGCTATGAGGATTAAATGAGTTACTACTTATCAAGCACTCAGAAAAATACTCAGTGAATGTTAAGAATTCTTACCATAGTGATGGCGAAAGTGGTGGTTATTACTATTAGAATAATCACAAAATGAAAGTGACTTTACCTACATAATTGATCATGGTATTAAAGAACTGTCAGAACAATTCTGTATTAACTATTCTAAACTAAAATCATTACATTTGGCTGCATTTTCCAAAATTAAACTTACTCATATCAATTCCTGACACGCCAATATTTAGTAGTTCATTCCCCCTCAGGGACCCCATAAAATAAAATCCACTAAAACATTTTTAAGGTTCTCCCATAGGTGTGAAAACTATCAGGAACATCTTCTTTGAAAATTCTCCATATCAAAGTCATATTATTCATGATCCATGATGTGAAATTCTACACACTAAAGTTTGAACATATGCCAAAGGTGACCCAACTGCCTTTCCAGGAAATTCAGACTTGCTGGTGGTATCCCTGCAGTCTATCTCAGCGCTAAAGTGGAATGGTCTTCATTTCAGAGAAGAATCTAGATTAGGATCTCTGTTTTCCCAGGAGATTAATGACTTTACCACTTCCTTAACAAGAGACTCACAAGAGCTCTCATTAGAGCCAAAGAGACCTGTATTTGAATCTGGCTACTGAGCAGCTGTGATCCTTTGTGAGTCATTTAATCTCAGCAAGCCTCACTTTCTCCAACTGCAAAATGTGAATAATAATGGCACTTTCCACACTGGACTGCTGGGAAGACTAAAGATGGTAACTTAAATAAGTGTGTACCATTCAACAACAAAAAATAACCATGATCCCTAATTTAGGAAAAGACTGTCAAGCAGCAATAGAACAGGAGCTTTTCTACTACCCACCTCCTACTAAAGCCTGGATAAGAGAAGAAATGCTTACAGATGATCCTCTAATCTGGATCCCCTAAAAACATATCCCTGGATAACACAGAACCACGAGAAGATGGTAAACCTGATTCTAGATACTTATCTTCTTAAAACATTGTAACAGCCTGATAGTGTACGAAGAGCATGGGTTCCAGCATCAGACCAGGTCTAGGCCTTACTATAGGTTTATTTCTTGCCAGCTGTGTGACCTTGAGGAAGTTATATCAGTTCCTCAAGGCAGAGTCTCCTCATCATCAAAAGGTATAATGATACCTTTAAAAGGTATCATTACTGTAATAATTAAATTTTTATGAGAGTTTAAAATAAAGCATACATTACAAAGTTCCTAAGATGGAGCCTGACACACAATAGGAACCCAACAAATGTCAGCCTCCTTGCAATACATTTTTATGTTATTGTACAGCTATAAAATTTGGTTGAGGGCATTATCTTCCATTATTCTTATTGCCCCTTATCTAAAGGCTCAAGTGAAACAATACTAATCCTATTTTCCTTTAAGCATGCTTTTTTTATTGATAAGAAATATGTAACCTATAATATATATATATATCTCTCTCCTCCCCCTCCCCCTCTCCCTCTCCCTTTCCCTCCCCCTCTCCCTCTCCCTCTCCCTCTCCCTCTCTTATCTTGGCTGCCAGGAAGCTCAGAGATAAAATAAATTCAACTCTAGTAACCACATCAGTACTAGTGGTTCTGCATACTGAACATTCTCCCTGGTTTTAACATCTATTTTCACCCCTACTTAATTACTACAAGACACCTAAATCTTTTGTACGGCGTGAGAAGCTGTTAACTAACTAGCTAATTAATTCAGTCAAGGGGAAAATATTGATTTAAGTATTAGGAAAAGAGTACCAGACTTGAGGCCTTCAGGTCCTAACTATTTCTTACATTTACCCTCTCTCTCTGCACAATTCATTGAGCCTTTCAGATCTATAGTTTCTCATGTCAAGTAGGAACAATGATCTCTGAAGACCTTTCAGATTCATTTACATATACAAATGTGTTTTGTCACCTGTCAAGTGCTATATAAGGCTAGATATTACTATTTTCATCATCTGAGAAGGGGTGAGTGTCTGCAGGAGTGAGAGCACATGTGCACACATGCACATACACGTATGGTTCAGGACTGAGGACCCCTGCAGGCAAACATGGGAGATGTGTATGCGGGGTGGGGGGGGGGGGTAGAAGCAGCTACCATGCTCACTAGCTAGGCTCACTAGAAAGCTCCAGCAGGACCCACCAGAAAAAGAAGAGGGCACAGTGGAAATAAATGTAAACGCTTCAAGGAACAATTCTAATTCAGTAATAACTCAAGCCAACTTAATTGTTTGGCCGTTGATCTAAGCTGATCTGAGTAAAGAACAGTGCAAATGAGACTGTGGTCTGTTCCTCACGAGCCTGTGAGCTGCACCCTCATTCTCACAGGATCCACCACAGGAGCAGGCTGTGGGTCGCAAGGGAGTTTACAATGTGGGACTCCAACCACTCCCCTTAATCCCTTCCCAATGACACCTTATATGTCACATCAACTGGTACATCCAGAAGGACTCATATACTATTAATGTAATTCAGAGAGGGGGATTTTTTAAAAAGCTAAATTTGGGCTAGAACCAAGCAGCTTTTAATAATAGGGAGGGTAGGTGTTACTCCATTTTTAGAATAATTCGCCAACTTATTCCAGGAGTTCAAATGTTCTCTGAGCATCTTGAAGTCTTTTATTCTAAAAACCCCATCCCCCTCACTGAAAACTTAGGGCAGCAGCTACCTGCTACTGGAGGAGAGAAGGAAGCTGCTGAAAAGATGAGGCAGGGGGAGAGTTGAAGGCCATGGGTTCAATCTCAACCCTGCTCACTGATAATGTGGGAATATGATCAAGTCACTTAATAATAAGTACTCGACACTGAGCCTTGTTATTTGCCAGTATCCTGTGGAAGCCGCAGAACTCACTTAACCCTTACAACCCCATGAGTACAGGCACCTTTCTCAACTTTATAGATTTTAAGAACTGAGACTCTCTGAGAAGTGTCAAGTGACTTGCTCACCATAAAACAAACAAAAAAAAACTGGTAAGTAAGGTATACGAGGATCTGAACCCAAGCAAGATTCCCAGCCTGTGGTCGTAACCACTGTGTAATACTGCTTTTGTAAATCTTGCTTTACCTCATCTGTAAAAGAAAGGAATACTAAAATGGACATTAGATTTTTCACAAGGTCATCAAACATTTATCCTGGAAGTGACGGCCCTTTATTAAGTCTAAAGTACTCTACAAATGTGGCAGGCTCCTACACAAGTCAGTGTGCATCTCCTAGCATCAACTATTTGCTCAGCAAGGACAAACGGTGCGATATGCCAAAAAGAAGTTACTTCTACATATTCTGAACTCAAAAAAAAAAAAAAAAAGAAAAGAAAAGAAAGGAAAGGAAAGAAACAACAACCAAAAAAGATTTTTAAAAGACATCTGTGAAAATGAGTGACTGCTGCTAGCGAGAGTACCGACGGCCAGGCTGATGAGCAATGGGAAAGCCCGTTCAGAGTCCGCCCACACTCTTCAGAAAGACACAACTGTCACCTAAACTGCTGGAATTTCAAATACAGTAAAAGTTATTCTACTGCTAGGCTCATCCATTTCCAAGGCAACCCACTTGCAAAGGATTTTTCTCTAGGATTCAGTTGACTTTAGACCAATCAAGTGGAAAACAACTATTCATAGCTATAATTTTCTAATTTTGAATACACCGAGCTTTGGAGAAATGAATAATGGAATCCTCCAGGACTTGATTGCACCCGATCAAATGCTCATTTTCAGCCCAACCACTCCAGTATTACAGCTTCGTGATACAGTATAAAGGAAGCCAGAGCAGGAGTCCAAAGACCCCATGCTAATCCTGACTCCTCCAGTCCAAGATGTGTGACCTCAGGCAGGTTGTTAGCCTGCGGAAGAAGCCTCTGATTCGTATTTCTAAAACAGGAATAATGCTTGCTTTAATTGCATCAAGAGTTATGGCACAATTGGATATCGTGTATAAAAACCTCTATAAGTTATATAGCACTATACAAAAATAAAATATTTTGCAATGTATAGTCAACTCAGCTTACTCAACTCTCTGAATGCCCTTTGAACTGTGTACAGAGGGCCCAGGGAAAAACTTTCAATGCCATCCAAAATAACTTTGATAGAAAAAATGCAACATGAGGCAAAGAAAGAAAAGGCAAAGTGTGAGAACATGAAAAGTGATATAAAAATATATATTTTGCTGTAGTCATAAGGCCTTCCTGGGACCTTTTCTGATTTCTTTTTAGGGAATATACACATTTCCTGATCACAGATTTCAAAAGTACAGTGAGCAAAAATACACTGATGTCCTTAGTATATAAAGTTTTCAAAATCCTTCTGGCCAAACAAAATCTCCTTTTGTATCAGACACTTCTCTTCTTGTCCTGGCTCTGACATAAAAAGGTAATAAATCAAAACCACAGTATAAATCGTCAGGGTAAGATACCCTTCCACGCTGTGGTGATATATGTAAAGTCACCCTGGAAGGGAATCACTGAGTAAGCAGAAGCAGGGCTGAGGTTTTCTATCCTCTTGACCCTGTCACTCAATCCTCCTTCTCTTCCTTACATCATGTGAGTGACAGATAGAAAAGGCATGTGTATAATTTAAAGTCAATGCTCCTGAAACATTCTCCCAGAATGGTTTGCCCCTCTACCCTTTTGTATTCTAAACTGTAGAACTGGTATCCTCAGGAGATGATCTTGACTGCCAATAGAGTACTACGTCAAAACAGACGGTCATGTAGCCACCAGAGAAGGTAGGAATGTACCTCTCCTGCCAACGCCAAAAGCTTTTGCTGAGACGCACTCACGGCTCATAAACAAATGCTTTCTTTGACATACTGATATAGTAGGAAGCAGTATTTGCAGAAAAAAAGGTAACGTCACATAAGCAGAAGTTAGAGGTGATCCAGAAGATAAAACAGCATTGGGAACAAAATGTGAAGTTGGAAAGCAGAAAGTTCTGCTTTTAAACTTAGGTTAAAAATTGATGCTTTAACTTACCTCCGTGCGTTTGGCATTGTATGTGCCTAATTGTTAACCTGAAATTGGTATCTTTCATTTTCTCAAATACTAGTCCAAAAAAAACATGAAATCCTTTTTTAAAGACTTATTTATTTATTTGAGAGACAGAGCACACGGAGCCAGAGGGAGAAGGAGAACCAGACTCCACGCTGAGCAGGGAGCCCAACACGGGGCTCCATCCCAGGATCCTGGGATCATGACCTGAGCCGAAGACAGACGTTTAACCAACTGAGCCACCCAGGTGCCCCCGAAATTATTTTTTTAGTCGAAATTTTTCTCAGTGAGGCCTCCCCATATTCAGGCAGTGTTGATGTCATGTCTTAAACAAAAGTACTTAGGCTCATCATGCCTCCTAGGGGCACAGAGCCTTGTTCTATGCTCTTCTCTTTACCTACTGTATTGTTCTTATCTTCAACGTTTACCACATTTCTCTTTCTCATCCTTCAGAACTCAACTCAAGCATGGCCCTCTCAGAGACTTCAGTTATTTCCTGGTCTCTCTAATTTGGTCAGCTCTCACTGTTAGATTTTATAGTACCATAGGCCACACTCAACTACAGCACTTACCATACATGCAAGTTAACATTTATTTGTGCGGGTTTTGGATCAGTAAGAATCGATATTGTCAATACAAATGGAATGTGGATGTGTACAATGTCTTTCCAGTTTCATTCACTCTAGCATAAAACTGTGAAAAAGCCCAATCCAACCTTTTTCATAATCACTGTAGTGCAATGGTTATAAGCCTTTGCTTGGAGTCAAAGAGACCTCAGTGTCCCAGTAATTCTACTTGCCAACCGTGTAATGCCCAGTGAGTCATTCACGTTTGCAAGCTTCAATGTGCTCAACCCCAAAAAGAGGACATCAACTTCTGAGGACTTTGATGAGGAAAACTAAAGTTAGATATTTTGGGTACCTGCAGAGGACCTAGACGACAATGCATGTTCAATAAATATTAATTTTATTATTATTATCAACATTTGACAAAGAAATTCAAGCTACTTATACACAAATTCATTCTTATTATTTCTTGTAATCTTCCTTGATAAGAAGAGAAAGAGAAAGGGTAAACAAACATAAACAGATCAACCTAGAAACTATAAGGGGTTACTCAGGCTCTCCAGTGATAATGACAGAGTTAAGAGATACCAGGTCTTCCACCCTGGAAGTAAAAATCATATGACAATTTTTTACTATTTACAAAGTAAATAATTGAACTAAAGTATTAATTCACCATACCCATTAAAATGTGTGTCAGCCTCCTAACCCTTTCCTTTTTTTTTTTTTTTTTAATTTTTTTTATTTATGATAGGCACACAGTGAGAGAGAGAGAGGCAGAGACACAGGCAGAGGGAGGAGAAGCAGGCTCCATGCACCGGGAGCCCGACATGGGATTCGATCCCGGGTCTCCAGGATCGCGCCCTGGGCCAAAGGAAGGCGCCAAACCGCTGCGCCACCCAGGGATCCCCTCCTAACCCTTTCCATCAGAAAATGATACATTTCACCCAAGCACCACCAACGACACCTAAGCTTCCATCTTATTGGTCAGGCCGAGTCACATGGCCATCTCTAGGCACAAGGAAATCAAGGTTTTTAGCTGTCACAATGCTCTCATGAACAAAATTGGGATTCTGGGGATAAAGAAGAAAAAGAAAACGAACATCAGACAGACTACTAAGCAGAGTCCCCCCAAATGGACTTTCACAGTTATTTAAGTACAAAGAAAACCACCATGTTCCTTCCTTCTGAAGGGAGAAGGGATGTTCTGGGGGAAGCACCTTGGCTTGCTCACCATCTGTGCTGGTCTACGCCTGAATGAAGGGGCAGCTCCTCACCCTCCCTTCATTACTTCCCAACACACTCCCACTGCCTAATTTAGGCACATCCTTTATGCTCTTATCCCACCTTGTGTATAATTCCACAACAGCAATTATTGACATTCTCCTAGATTTGCCTGATTGGCATCATTTTCTCTACTAAACTGTCAGTTTTTCCATGAAATTTTCATTTCTGCAGGCCCATTGTCCAGGACTACAACTGAGAAGAAGTAGTCCATAAACATTTTTTGGATTGGATCAAAATGAATTAAACCTAAATGAAATGAACTGACTTACACTCTACTGCACTGCAGGATCACGGATGTGGCTGCATCTCTCTTCTCACCCTATCGTGGTGGCTAACCGGGTGCCTGCCCAAGCACCCTGAAGGATGATGACAAGCTTACAAGCTTATGCTTCATAAGAATAGATCATGTCTCAATGAGATCATGCATTCGCGTGGCTTTGTGGCCAGAAAGGAGGGTGAAAAAGCAGTTACATGAGCTTATTTCCTCTCAGGGGAACCATGGAGAAAGGAATAAAAGTCACTGTTTACCAAACAAAAGGCTGAGAAAACATTTTTCCATTTAAGAATATGACAAATTAGTGAAAGTGACAAAAATAAATAAAAACCTACCACATACTCAAAAAGTTACACAACTGCCTATAAGAGCCAAACTGCAATTGTGAACATGTTGGCATTTGGCACAGAGTTCAGGATTTCAAGGAAGCAAGCCACTCTTTTATGAACACGGAGCAGGAATGTCACAAGCAGCTTTTGATTAACTATGATTGTCACAGTGTATAGGAATGGACTAACATATGGTGTTTTTAAAATAAACTACTAACCACATCCAGTGGTTTCAATTAAAGAATGGTTCATTGCTTACAAAAATTCCCCTAGACCCAGCTGTCTTCCAAAAAAGTCCCATTGCCTCACTCTGAATTTCCACTGTCATCAGGCAGATTACTAAGAGGCCAGACTTGGATTTGGTGTGGACACTAAGGGTAGCCTCGGTATAAAGTAAGTAACTTCCTCCAGTTTTGTCTTGTGGCTGATCAAATCCCTGGGGGTAATCTCTTATAAGGAGCATAAATTGAATTGCAGAGTTATAATAAGTGACGAGCTAGAAGAATAGAGAATACTTAAAATAACATTTTTAGAATATTAAAAATTGTTTTATTTACACAATGGTGCTCTGGTATAAACACACACACACACACCAAAACAAAAACAAATATTAAGAAAAAGACTACTGTAGCCACAAGACAAGCCCCAAACTTCTTACAAAGAGGATCGCCTTGTACAGAGGACTCTAAAACCAATATGAAAAAAGAAATATAATATAAAAATGAAAGGAAGCTAGTTACAGAATCACTGTAATCATTACATAATCATAGTGAAAAAGCTACCCCTAGGGAACTAAAGATAAGTCAGGCAGAGGTTACTCAAAACTAGTTTGAGGAGACTATGGAGAGACCTGGTCCTGCTAAGGTGATAGGGCTCTACTTTGAGGGGTGGTGACATGTCACCCTTTGCCACCAGCCCAGGGATTTTTCTGCTTTTCTTTGATCTCACTGCCTTTCTTGATAGTGAGGGTTCCTCCACTCCCTCCTTCTGATAATCCGTCATCTCCTCTGTCTCTTCTTACCTTCAGTGTCCTTCATGTGTGTCCTCCCCCCATTCCCACAACTGGCCAAAATATAGAACTCAATGACATTTTGAAAACCGAATTGTTATTTAGAAAGAACTATATTCTCCAGCTTGGTCTTTCTTATACATTGCTCTTGACTGATTTCTTTTTCATCTAAACTAGTATGAGCCTTCTACTAAAACAAATGTCCCCATTCCCACTCTTAAAGACAGTGCATTCTCGCCACCTCCCCCAAAATGAGAAAAGCATCTCTGGCACATGCGCCTCTATACAAAAATATGCAAAGAAGCTCCTCAAATTTACCCCATTTTATTTACCACCATGTTTTTACAAATGTCAGAAGGAACCACAAAATAAGAAAGGGAGCTTAAAGAGAATGCAGTGTAGACAGATTTCCAGCCAGTTTCATGGGGGAATAAAATCTGTAATCCTTCCAAGTTTGGTGTGAGCATGCAAAGAGTAGGAAAGTTTCCTTGAGCAACACTTTACACGCATACTTCCAAAATTTTTGATTAGCATTTGATCTAAATGAAGTGGCCAGTAGAATACCAGTTATCACCCTTTAATTCTTCTAAACTAAAGTTATCTTTTGTTCAAAATCTACATTTAAGAATTGGACTAACAAGAGAGAATATTCATTGTTTTTGGGTGTGGACATCAATACATAATAATCCAAAAGCCTTTCTGAAATTTTTTGCTTGTTTGTTTCCTTGGTTTTTGTTTGGGGTTCTCAGCAGTTTCACAAGAAGTAACAAAATAAGAGACAAAAATTGATTTAAGATTTTATAGTTGCTCATGCATGTGTTCTGGATATTGGGTGAATCTGCAGTGAGTTTATGGTTATAGGAGTTGCTATCCCCATGCGTTGGCAACAGAAATCAGCCTATTTTCTACTGAAAACAACTTGGGTCTTAAACAAACACAGCTAGCTATATGGCCCACATGTTTACTGTGAATTTGCCTTCAGAAGTCACATTTTCCATTACACCTAAATTATCCCTTCCCAAAGCCTCATAAATGAAGCAGAAGCAATTAAATAGAATTGCCTTCTTTTGTGGCCTTTGTGATAAAATCTTGGTAACTGATAAAAAAATAATTTTAATACTGAGTGCTGTATCACAGTAACACCTCTACTAGTAGTAGGTTTAAGTAAGCGTAGCAAGTGCATCCTGCTTTTTTTTTTTTTAATGGAATTTTGCTTAAATGACAAACAGCAACAGAATAAAGAGTTTCAGGGATGTTCTTGTTTCAAAATCACTAAATTCTAATTCTAGAAGGATGTCCAAAGGCCATCTAAGTTCATCTCTGCAGCAACATAGATTAATCTGTTTAATCCATGATACACACAAATAAACAACTCTTAAGATTCCCTGTGTAAGACAGTCCACAAACAGCCTTGATGACACACTCAGTAATTAACAAATCTCACTATCCTAAGTAACCTCTTTTACATACTATCCTCACTCATCACAGTGGAATAAGAATCCTAAATGAATAGTCATAAGCAGAGGCAGGCTTATTCCAACTCAACATGCTATATGGTTCTTTAGAGAAATGTCATCTTAAATTTTATTTCGCATGCTTACATTAACATGCATATTTTCAAAAATTTTAATATTTCCCCCTGAGGAAAAGTACATGCAGGGTAGCACTTTCATTTCTGTTTTGAAAACACTGACAATTTCTATTTTATTTATGTGCTAATTAGTCACTGCAAAACAAAGTTTTAGAACTATATGGCATGAGCAAGATCACTTTTCCTGGCCTTCTCTCTTGTCATTTCACCATCATTCAACTCACTCTATTGCACAACACTGGTGATTTCTATTTTAATCACACTTCAGTAAGATTTAGGTTGAAGGGATAGCATTTTTTTTAACTAAAGTAGTTGTTAATACTGAATAATCACATAACCTTTCCTCTTCAGTTTTTATTTTCTCAGACAGACTGGAATATTTTAAACTAATTGGTAATTTCTGGACATTTTATTTATGCATCCATGCAAAGGATATGCTATTTCAGAAAACGACTCAAAATAAGTATGAGATATTGCTCCTGCCCTTGAAGCTCTAAAGATGCTATTGGAGAGATGGCACACACTTGAATGAAACAGGCAAGTCAGTATGGGAAGCATTACCAACCTAAGTACCAGAACATGTAATGTAGGTGATACTTGCCACAGGAGTTCAAAAACTGGGAAAGCTGTTATGAGTTAGTACAAATGCAGTCTTTAAGGCCTTGAAGAAACAGAGTAAACCTATAATTTTCATTAAGCAACTTAAGATAGTAAAAATAATAGAGGAAACTCCATTACATTGTCAGTTTACTCTTCATGTGTAAGCACCCCAAGTTAGAAACCTGCTTTAAGTAATGAGCTCTAGAAGAATTTTGCTTATTTGTTTGTTTGCTTGTTTAATTAAAGAAAGACAAGATAAAGTGCATTTAAGATATCTGGCAGCCTTGTCTGAAAAAAAAGTCCCTTCTATTTCAAAGAAGAATCTGAAGGCTGAAAACCCAAATAAGATGTTGCCTTAGGAATTCAAAGGAAAGGGCAGACATGAGAGGCTGTGAAGGAAAAACCAATAGGACTCTTTAAGTGGCTGGCTATGGAAGAAAAAGAACAGGAAAGAGTCAAGAATAATTGAGATTTTGATTATATAGGCAACCAGGATAGTAGGGACTCTATGCTCACAACACCTTCATAAAAATGTGATAAAAAATCAAGTAACACTCCCCTTGCATGGGAAAGTTATTAAAAGAACCCAACATTCCTGCTTCCAGATTGTGGTCATGGAAGAATTCCAGAGAACTTATTTGTAGAATATATCCATGGCCTTCAATGGTCCCTCATCCCAACTACTACTGCATCAACAGTTCAAACTCATAAAGGCTGCAATCTAAATCCCTGGTATCAAGAACACATGTAGTCCTTTAAGAACTATTTTCTTCAATAGGAGAAATTTCCTAAACAGAATACCATTTCAGGAAGATCCTTACCAGGCAATAAGGTCAATGATGTTGTAATAGTGTTGCATAGTGACAGATGGTAGCTACACTTGTGCTGAGCACAGCATAGCATATAGAGGTGTTTAATGTTGTACACCTGAAACTAATCTTGTAACATGATGTGTCAACTATACTCAACTAAAAAGAAATACTCCAATATTCCACACAATTCCAATAATCACACACATGCTCACAAATATACTCACACCTCCAAGCTTCCTGTGTTAGAAACTTGAACCTAAACCATAGCACACGTCCTGCCTTCTGCTTAAGTGGTAATGCCTATGGCAGACAGTCATTTACACCCCCACTCACTTCATTAAAGTATATTTTACATCTTAACTTTCACACACTGCTGGGGTTTCCTCTGTTTTCCATCCCAAATCACAACCTCCTTTTAGCCCAGAGTCCCCTAGCACCTGGAACACAGTAGAACCCTTAGAGGCCTCCTGAACTCATGAGTCACTATATATAGAAACAACATCAACTCTCCCATGACACATGTAAACACACTATTCATAACATCTTATGGCAGGATAAAACGGAATAACTATTGTCATAGAATAGTCAGAGGCAACAAGAAAGGACACCCTTCCACAGTGTGAGAACTGCCATTCGAAGGGCACTTCAAGGTGACTTCAGGAGAACTGAATTTCAGAAATTCAAAGCTCCTTGAGAGATGTATATGCTTAACTGGTTAAAGAAGACAAAAGCACCATGACACAGTCCTCCTATATTCACCAGCGTCACAGAGGAATCAACAGCAATTATTTGTACCACACAGAACACCACATTTGCTGAGCCAACCCAGTGCCACCAAAAACACAAATATGCTAAACACATTTCCTTTCTGTACAACACTGCCTTCAAGTTGCTGACTTGTCCCACCCAATAGCCATTCACTGGACTAGTCTCACTGAGAAACACAAAGAGCCAGAAAGAGATCCTTCTCATGAAGGAGCAAACAGCCCACTTACTTGCAGGGACCCAGAACTGGGAATCCCAACTGTGGATGAAAATCAAGAACAGAGTCAGTAAGCAGAGTCACTTCTGCTGCCCCTTGAAAGCCTTGTTTCATTGGTCCTTTTACCTACCAGTCACCATCCAGGTGACACCCACTAGCAAGTTAAGAGACTAAACTTAGGTTAGTTCTCTCAATGACGCCACTGAGATCGAGGAGCCATGCTGAAGCAATAGTCAGCGGGAATTTGTAGTAGAAAAGTTCAGAAAAGCATAAAGAATAGTGATTAGTGTTCACAGGATATTAATCTCTACAAAGTCTTAGTCTGAAGCTTTTTGGCATTACCTATGTATAATGGATGGGGAAAATGAGTTTGTTCAGAGTAATTCAAAATAATTGCTAACCATCATTGTTAACCAGATGCACTACTCATTTAATCCTTAGAACACTATAAATTCTTTTTTTTTTTAGATTTTTTTATTATTTGTTTATTCATGAGAGAGACAGAGAGAAGGCAGAGACATAGGCAGAGGTAGAAGCAGGCTCCATTAAAAAAAAAAAAGAAAAAGAAGAAGCAGGCTCCATGCAGGGAGCCCAATGTGGGACTTGATCCCAGAACGGTAGGATCACACCCTGAGCCAAAGGCAGAAGCTCAACCACTGAGCCACCCAGGCGTCCCATACGAATTAAATTCTAGGATTATCTCTTTTTCACAAATGAGGAAACTAGAGTATAGAGAGGTTAAGTATCTTTGCCAAAGTTGCACTGCTGTTATGAGCTGGGATTCAAAGTCAATCTGGCTTGAATATGTGTCCCTAACCACTGCCTTCTCAGTAAAATTACATCACAAGTGCCCCTTCTAAAAAGTTTGTTTTCAAATTACTTTTTAAATATAAAGAGCCTTTGTTTCAGACCTAAAGAAAAGTACTTCCTCCTACTTATATAAGACAAAAAAAATGAGAAGAGGGTGAAAGAGACCACATAGTTCTTTTGTGCTGTGTTTTGTCTCTTAACGGGGACAGAATCTACCTCATTTCACACACATCCCTTTTCTTTTTTTTTTAAGGTTTTATTTATTTATTCATGAGACACAGAGAGAGAGGCAGAGACAGGCAGAGGGAGAAGCAGGCTCCACGAGGGAAGCCTGCTTGTTCTCTCTCTCTCTCTGTCAAATAAATAAATAATATTAAAAAAAAAAAAAAGAATGAAGTCAGGTAGAGGGGTGGGAAAAGGGGAAGTCAAATGACAAAACCCCAAATAATCTTGGCTCTTATGAACAGTTACTCTGTTCATTTACCCGGAAGCACCAAACAAAAGCAGCTCCCCATTTCTCTGTTTCAGTTTCCTGAATATAACTGGACCACCAACTGGCATCCATTGTTCCCAGCTCACAGAACAATGTTCACTAGCATAAATCCATCAGTTCTGGTACATATCCAAAGAGCTAAAAAAAAGAATACCACAAGACTGAATGAGTGTCTATATGCACATACCTCGCAATATGATTCCACAACAGGCATGTCATACATGTGAGAAGCAGTTGGCCCCTCCAAGCACTGATGCATGTTCAAGCTTGTCAAAAAATATATTACACATCAGACCAATATGCTGAGCAGGATATTCTGTTTGTAGCTCTGTTTCCTAACATTTTACACATCTTCAGAGTCTCTGCACTCCCAGTGGCATGTGATTCCCCCACAAATATCCCAGGACACTAACAAAATGAGAAGTTCAGAGGTCAAAACCATTTGTGGTGGGAAGTTGTGGTGTGTTTCTAGGGCCTATCTCATCAAAGACCACCTTCCCACCCACTTTCTGGGCAACCCTCAGAGGATGGCAGCTGCTAACTTAAAAAAAAAAAAATGTGCATGGTGGAGGAGGCAAAAAGGATTATTTTTAAGAAAGAGCACAATCTAACTTTTCTCTCCACCACCCACTCCACACCACCTCCTCATTCCCTTGTCTCTCCTCCTGCTTGCTCTTCCATTTCACTCTTCTTTCCCAGGCTCTCTCCCCGTTGCTCAGTGAACCACACCTTCTCACATGCATTTCCTTCTCAGTGTCCCAAGCTGGGCCGGCAGCTCGGACACCACAGTGGGAAGAACAGCTGTGTAAGGACTCAGGGCTGCCGCCAAGCTCAGAGAAACAAATCTAGTCCCACCTCAAGGCTCCAGATGTGTGGGAATCAAAACACTCACTTTTTAGAAGCCCTGCCTTGACATGGGAGCCATGAAGAAAAGAAGCAGCATCTCTATTAAGAGCCAAATGAACCTATTAATTATGTCATCCTGCTGATGTGCCTAAATCCTGGAAGATACTAGGCTTATTTCTTCTTCTAAATTCCCTTCATTATTGAATTCCATGCCTCTTTAACATGGCTTCTGAAGCTGAGCTGCCTGAATTCTGTGCAGAATAGTAAGCATTTTTAAGTGTACACGATGAATCCATGTGCCCTGTGGATGAATTTCTTCCATCAGCTGTGGGCGACAAGCAACTCAACACACTCAGGAGTCATCTACCCAAAACCAAAATACCACTTTAGCAATAGTTGAAATAATGAGGCACTTTCCAAAGTGGAATAATTAAAAGTTAGGACCAGATTTTATGCAGCAAGGGAAGAAGGCAGAGCATGGAAATACAAAAATGATGTGCAAGAATTAAAAACAAGAAAATCAGCTAGCTCTTTATCAGTTAATGCGAAATATTCAGACCAATAAAAGCAATATTTATGTGTTCTGCAGTAGTAATCCATTCACTCAATTACTCTTCAATTTATTAGGCACATACTATGTGCCAGGCACTGTGCCAAATGCCAGAAATAACATAGTGAACAAGTCAAATCTGATCCTATCACTCACAGAGCTAACAATCAAGCATCAGCACAAGACAAAGCTGCCGGCTCACAAAATCACAAATTGGAGCATGGATTAGGAAGGACAGAAAGAGCTGAGAAAGAGTGACATTGGAGAACCTACGTTAGATAGAGTCATAGGAAAAGGCCTGTCTCCATAACATTTGAAAGCTAGAACACAAAGAGAAAGAAAAACTAACCAGGACAAAAATGGGGTGACCATTCCAGGAAGACAGGATTAGATATGCAAAGGCCCTGAGGCAGAAAAGGTCTAGGCAACAATGAACTGAAAAATCAGCACGGCTGAAGTAAAGTGAGTAAGATGAGGATGACACATAACAGGACTTGGTGAGACCCTGTGGGCCAAGATGCCCAATCAAGATTTTATTCTAAGGACAAGAGGAAATTTTCAGGGGAAGAAGAGCCTAACCCAATTTGTACTTTATGATGATTCTTGTTGCCTCTGGGTGGTAAAGATGTGAAGAGTGGAGCTTGTTGCAATTGTCTAAGCAAGAGATGATGATTCTCTGAACCAGAATGTGGCAGCTAAACTGAAAAAGAATAGACAGATTCAGATATATTTTAGAAGTAGAACCAATGGATTGTATATGAGGATGAAACAAGGAAAAAATCAGAGATGACTCTCATCAAGTTACTCTATTTATATACAGGGTTTTTCCAGAAGTTACAAGCATCACCTGATATGTCAGGCTCCTGCAGGAATCTGATCTATGGGACACGGTATGCCTGTATGTGCATAAGGAACTCAAACACCCTGGATCCAAGAATAACAGAAACTGTGCGTGGTTGTTCTTGAGAAACAGTAATGGTATACTAGGCAGATATTTCAGTGAGTTTTCCCATAAGGATTTTATTGTCATGTTGATGCCAGAGCCCTGTAGCTTCCCCAAAAACCTAGGCTTAAATGCCTTTCTATACCTGGGTGCAAAAATTCTGACTTTCACATACAAGAGTTCCATATAAACCAGCTACCCATCCATTCAGTCTGCATGATAAGCAGTAGAGAAAATACAAATTTCTAAAGGGACCTTGATATCAAATTGGATGACCCACTGGGGTGCATGGATGGCTCAGTTAAGCATCCAACTCTTTGGTTAAGCAACAAACTCTTTTTTGTTTAAAGATTTTATTTATTTATTTGAGGGAGAGAAAAAGAGAACATGAGTAGGGGGAAGCCCAGAGGGAGAAGCAGACCCCGCTGCGCAGGGAGCCAGACGTGGTGCTGAATCCCAGGATCCCGGGATCATGACCTGAGCCAAAGACAGATGTTCAACCAACTCAGGCACCCAGGCACCCAAGCGTCCAACTCTTAATCTCAGTTCACGTCATGACCTCGGGGTCATGAGATCAAGCCCCAAATTGGGCTTTGTGCTGGGCATGCAGCCTGCTTGAGATTCTCTCATTCCCTCTCTCTTTGCCCCTCCCCTGCTCTCTCGGTCGCTCTCTCTCCCTCTAAAAATAAATAAACAAATAAATAAAATCAGCAATGCTCTTTTAAAAAAAATGAGTAACACATGTCAAATACGTCAAGGTATATATATAGCATAACTTATTTACTGGCAAGAAAATAACTAACTATAAAATGTACATTTACAAATAATTTTCTTATGATCACTGAACAACCTGGTCCCTAACAATATTCTCTCCATAGGACCCTCTCAGAAACTGAGTGTACAACACAATGCAGTACTCCCTCAGGGCGGAGGCCTCAGAGGGAAAGAGAATAGACTGCCTTGTTTCTTTTACA
Organism: Vulpes lagopus; assembly: GCF_018345385.1. Classification (NCBI taxonomy): domain Eukaryota; kingdom Metazoa; phylum Chordata; class Mammalia; order Carnivora; family Canidae; genus Vulpes; species Vulpes lagopus. The sequence goes on along the minus strand of NC_054835.1, from coordinate 82,390,821 downwards.
AGCTGTGCTCTAACTGGTCCCTGAATGCTCCCATGACTGATGCACTTTTAGTCTCAGTACCATTCTGATCTGTTCGTACCCTTTTACCTATCTGAGTGTTACTGGCATTGTTTCTGTTGCCCTTCCTGAAAAGCTGGTACATAATTATCTCAAAATCCCTTGGCCCACTCGTCTAGGTGAGCATCTCTCACCTTTTTATTATTTACAGTGACGATATGCTCTTGTTCCTACATTGCAAAATGAGAGATGACTTAGAGACAGAGGGAGGGAAAGCGTCAGATATATATCTCTCTCTCTTATAACACACACACACACACACACACACACACACACACACACACACACACACACACACATACACAGGGGAGAGCACCTATGGTTCTGGCACAGGCTTTGCCCAAACAGACAGCAAATAGAGATAAACAGTAGCACTTTATTTGGCAAAGGGGTGCAGAGTATTAACTATGCAGAGTATTAACTATGACCTTTTTTATCTGCATTTCAAGGACTTTTTAAATTTTTTTAAAGATTTTATTTATTTATAACACTCATAAAACAATCAATGTGATTCATCATATCAGCAAGAGAAAAACCAAGAACCATATGATCCTCTCAATAGATGCAGAGAACGCATTTGACAAAATACAGCATCCATTCCTGATCAAAACTCTTCAGAGTGTAGGGATAGAGGGAACATTCCTCGACATCTTAAAAGCCATCTACGAAAAGCCCACAGCAAATATCATTCTCAATGGGGAAGCACTGGGAGCCTTTCCCCTAAGATCAGGAACAAGACAGGGATGTCCACTCTCACCACTGCTGTTCAACATAGTTCTGGAAGTCCTCGCCTCAGCAATCAGGCAACAAAAAGACATTAAAGGCATTCAAATTGGCAAAGAAGAAGTCAAACTCTCCCTCTTCGCCGATGACATGATACTCTACATAGAAAACCCAAAAGCCTCCACCCCAAGATTGCTAGAACTCATACAGCAATTTGTTAGCGTGGCAGGATACAAAATCAATGCCCAGAAGTCAGTGGCATTTCTATACACCAACAATGAGACTGAAGAAAGAGAAATTAAGGAGTCAATCCCATTTACAATTGCGCCCAAAAGCATAAGATACCTAGGAATAAGCCTAACCAAAGAGGTAAAGGGTCTATATCCTAAAAACTAGAACGCTTCTGAAAGAAATTGAGGAAGACACAAAGAGATGGAAAAATATTCCATGCTCATGGATTGGCAGAATTAGTATTGTGAAAATGTCAATGTTACCCAGGGCAATTTACACGTTTAATGCAATCCCTATCAAAATACCATGGACTTTCTTCTGAGAGTTAGAACAAATTATTTTAAGATTTGTGTGGAATCAGAAAAGACCCCGAATAGCCAGGGGAATTTTAAAAAGAAAACCATAGCTGGGGGCATCACAATGCCAGATTTCAGGTTGTACTACAAAGCTGTGGTCATCAAGACAGTGTGGTACTGGCACAAAAACAGACACAGAGATCAATGGAACAGAATAGAGAACCCAGATGTGGACCCTCAACTTTATGGTCAACTAATATTCGATAAAGGAGGAAATACTATCCACTGGAAGAAAGACAGTCTCTTCAGTAAATGGTGCTGGGAAAATTGGACATCCACATGCAGAAGAATGAAACTAGACCACTCTCTTGCACCATACACAATGATAAACTCAAAATGGATGAAAGATCTAAATGTGAGACAAGATTCCATCAAAATCCTAGAGAACACAGGCAACACCCTTTTTGAACTCGGCCACAGTAACTTCTTGCAAGATACATCCACGAAAGCAAAACAAACAAAATCAAAAATGAACTATTGGGACTTCATCAAGATTAGAAGCTTTTGCACAGCAAAGGATACAGTCAACAAAACTAAAAGACAACCTACAGAATGGGAGAAGATATTTGCAAATGACGTATCAGATAAAGGGCTAGTTTCCAAGATCATAAAGAACTTATTAAACTCAACACCAAAGAAACAAACAATCCAATCATGAAATGGGCAAAAGACATGAAGAGAAATCTCACAGAGGAAGACATGGACATGGCCAACAAGCACATGAGAAAATGCTCTGCATCACTTGCCATCAGGGAAATACAAATCAAAACCACAATGAGATCCCACCTCACACCAGTGAGAATGGGGAAAATTAACAAGGCAGGAAACCACAAATGTTGGAGAGGATGCAGAGAAAAGGGAACCCTCTTACACTGTTGGTGAGAATGTGAACTGGTGCAGCCACTCTGGAAAACTGTGTGGAGGTTCCTCAAAGAGTTAAAAATAGACCTGCCCTACGACCCAGCAATTGCACTGCTGGGGATTTACCCCAAAGATACAGATGCAGTGAAATGGCAGGACGCCTGCACCCCGATGTTTCTAGTAGCAATGTCCACAATAGCCAAACTGTGGAAGGAGCCTCGGTGTCCATCGAAAGATGATGGATAAAGAAGATGTGGTCTATGTATACAATGGAATATTCCTCAGCCATTAGAAATGACAAATACCCACCATTTGCTTCAACGTGGATGGACCTGGAGGGTATTATGCTGAGTGAAGTTAGTCAATCGGAGAAGGACAAACATTATATGTTCGCGTTCATTTGGGGAATATACATAATAGTGAAAGGGAATAGAAGGGAAGGGAGAAGAAATGTGTGGGAAATATCAGGAAGGGAGACAGAACATAAAGACTCCTAACTCTGGGAAACGAACTAGGGGTGGTGGAAGGGGAGGAGGGCGGGGGGTGGGGGTGAGTGGGTGATGAGCACTGAGGGGGGCACTTGACGGGATGAGCACTGGGTGTTATTCTGTATGTTGGCAAATTGAACACCAATAAAAAATAAATTTATTTTTAAAAATATTTTATTTATTCATGAGACAGAGAGAGAGAGAGAGGCAGGGACACAGGCAGAGGGAGAAGCAGGCTCCCTCCAGGGAGCCCGACGCGGGACTCGATCCTGGGTCTCCAGGATCACACCCTGCACTAAACCACTGAGCCATCCGGGCTGCCCCCAAGGACTTTGCTTGAAACCGACCCCATTATTTTAGTCGGTATATGAAGGATTCCTTTCAGAAAGGCTTTTCCCCAACATTCTGACAAAAAGCACAGAATTCTTATATCCTGCCCTTTGATCCTTTCTGTCTTACATTTATTCTAATATGTTTAAGTTTTAATTTTGTGGTCTATCTCCAAGGTTTCCTCCAACCTTTGCTCTCTAATCTGGTGGTCCATCTGTACTGTTCCTCTTCAGATAGTACTTCACTAGCTTCGAAGCCACCTGCTCAGTTTCGGTAGTGAGACTACAAGATTCACAGATTCACATCACCACACTTCACGCCGTCTTTAATTTAACTCTGTAAATTCACTTTTCAACACTCCTGAGCTGTTAATTCTAATTTGGCCTCTCATCACCTGCAATGACTGAGCCAGATCTTTATCTGTGCCACCCATGGTGCATTTTATTGCAGGTTCCATATTTCTGCAACTGTAGCGAAAAGATGAAGAATGTACAGAGCTCTGCCAACATGAAAAGCTGTCACTATGTAGCTCCTGTTGGGGAATCTCCCAAAATTGGCATGTGTTTCTATCGCTTCTCCCTGCTTCACATATTCATTCTCACTTCAGCCACAAAGCTCCCCAGATAGCCAAATATTCTCCACATCAGAAGAAGCAAAAGCAACAAACGCATATACCTAAACATACAGTCCACCCTATCAATTGAATCCTTGAGTGTTTGTTCTCTGAATTCTTATTAGTCTGTTCTTAATAACGCTTCTATCCAATGTATGATATTTAATATCCTCAACGTTTCAAGAACTGTATCCATCTACATTCTTCTCTGGCTTACAGGATGTTTTTCCACTCCTCCCTTTCAAATCATCAACCTGGCCCACAACCTGGTTAAATGTCATCTATAACCCTATCAATGTCATATGTATATATAGTTCTCATCTTGATCTACTGTCTTAATATAACCTATTTTAAGCAAAAGCAATCCAAAAATTTCTTTGAGTCTTCCTTACTATTGATTCCTATAGTTAAATACCATCTATAACACTCTGCCCTGTTTCATTAGTCAAAATGTACAATACACAAGCATGCCTAAATTTCCTTAGATCTTTTCAGAATTCTACCAGATTCCCTGCTAGAACAACCTGCTAGGACAAAAAAAAAAAAAAGAGTCCCACAGACACTATATTTTAGAGGAGACCACCCCACTACCATTGTGCCCCTCCCATTAGTCACAAGACCCTAAAAGATGTCTTTCCCAAAGATATAGGAGTGAGGTGGTGAAAGGCAGCAACACCCAGAGAGTACTCACTGAGAGGCTTCAGGATGCTGCTGCTGGATTCATCAGCATTTTCCACATCTGATTTATCAGAGTAGTTCTCAGAGATTCTTTCTTTTTCCTTCTTTTCTTTGTGCCCTGTCTTTCTCTTGTGGCGTCTCCTTCTCCTGTAGCTCTTCGGCACATGGACCCCAATGTAGATGGTATGGTGGCCTAAGAAAGGTCACAGATCATCAGTCATTTCAAATCACATTCTCTGCTGCATATAAATTTCACAAGCTCCTCAGGTCAGAAGAAAATGTCTATGAACTCATTACCATTTTATATTTGACAAATAAACTTAGTTAAACATATAAACTATTTTTATATTTGAAAAATAAAATCTCTTCCCAATTTTCAGTTCGCTAGAGTATAATTCAATCCGTTGGCTGGCGCTAGGATTCTGTGAGGGTGTACTCCAGTGCCACTCAGATAGACTCCTTTTAAAAGTTTAGGGAAGCCAAGAAATGCCAACCCAGAAATCAGGAATCCCTCATCCAGCCATACCTCCATCATAAATTAGCTATTTGACCTTGAGCATGTCCCTTAACCATTCTGGGCCTCAATTTCGTCATTTGTATAGCAAGAGGCTTACACTGGGTGATCCCCGGAGACCTTTCCAGTTCTAACCCTCCTGAGTCCTCTTCAGGGTACTGAAAAAGGAGGTCTGGGAGCAGCAAA